>NC_053023.1:561445330-561600654 GCF_003073215.2 Triticum urartu
ATTTAAAGTATTTGGATTTATTTGAATAATTTGGATTAAAACTGAATTTGTGCTAACTTACTTTGCAATTTAGGACAATATGGATCTGATCAACAATAGAAAAATAGAACATGTATTGTCAATACAGGTTTGGACTTGTACTCCAAATGAAGCAAAACTCTTTGTCAATACAGGTTTGGACTTGTACTCCAAATGAAGCAAAACTCTTGCAATTTTTCAGTTTCAATTTTCCTGCGAAGCAAGTGCCCTGTTTTACAGACTGTCAAAAAGTCATAGTACTCCAAATTAACTTCTGCTTAGTGCTAGAGCAGGTCTTCTAAGCTAAGATCCTAATTAACTTCTAAGTACCTACACATCATAAGATAGTAGTGGTGGTAATCCTTCTGCTAAATGCTAGAGCAGATCTTCTCAGCTAACAAAAGAATATGAGGTTTGCATGGTTTGTATGGTGGCTCCAGTAATAAAACTGTAGATATCTACTGATGATGGTATCTCCTTGGGGCCCAGTGGTTCACAATATCACTTCTGCTAGTATTTTCAAGATTCAGTGCCATCAAAAACAGAATCAATGATGGCATGGCATGCTTGATGTGATGTAACTAATCTTTGCGCCATAATCTTTGCCATTTTAGAAATGCACTAATTAAATTTCTAAAATGAAGCTATAGATATACAGTGTCCTGTTCTGACAGTAGCTAGGTACTGTAGATATGATAGCTGAACCTTCTGATGTAATGCTGGTACAATGGCACGCCGTCGAACACGCCAGACCTCCCCATCAGCCGGGATCAGGCCGGTGCCCATCACAAACTCCAGTATCTCCGCAAGGATACCCTGCACCCACCATGATCAAACAAGTACTGAATCAAACAGGCATCCTGCTGATTTCTGAAGCCTTCTGAAACATTTCTCTACTGTTCGGAAATGACTAGAACCAAACCTTGGAATAAGCCTTGGAGTTGTCCCTCAGGATATGCTTAGCTACATCCGGATCAGAGACGATAAGGAAAGACTGGAGGAAGCAGATGAAAAAGAAGGCGCAGAGCATTAGCAACATGGCAGCTTTCAGAA
Organism: Triticum urartu; assembly: GCF_003073215.2. Taxonomy (NCBI): domain Eukaryota; kingdom Viridiplantae; phylum Streptophyta; class Magnoliopsida; order Poales; family Poaceae; genus Triticum; species Triticum urartu. The sequence goes on from NC_053023.1 coordinate 561,446,402, forward strand.
GACTGAAATTTTGGGGGCAATTGGGTTAATGGCGAGCTCACCTTGGGCCCGAAGTTGAGGCGGAAGACGCCGCCGTAGGTGAGGAAGAGGTCGTAGAGCGGCAGGAAGAAGGCCTCCCCGGCGACGGACACCAGCGACCCGACCGCCTGCGGCAGCTCCGGCCCCCTGCGCTCGCCGCCCGCTACCTTGGTGAGCAGCCCGACCGCGAGCTTCCCCGGCGGGCCGAGCTTGGCCAGCCTCGCCGCGACGGGCGCGAGCCATCTGAACAGAAGAATTCAAGCACCGCGCATGATCCAATCAGCACCGGAGCTGCACGAGGGGAAAGAAATGCGGAGAGAGGATAAGGGATTGGCCGGGGAAGTGACTGACCCGGGCCCCTGGGCGGTGAACGAGGTGGTCGAGGTCCACGAGGGCGTAGCGCACGGCGTACTCGAAGGCGTGCCCCGCCGGCCGCCGGCGCGAGTGCCGGACGCGGCCCTCGTACAGCCGCACGGTGCCGGCGCTATCAGGGGCAGCAAAAGCAGCTGAAAATCAGCTCCGTGAAGGCGAAACTCTTGACGTTGGCCGACTGGAGGATCTCGCCCTCGCTCCGTGGCGTCGACGGCACCGTCGTCGTCGACGGCGAGGACGACACCTGGCTGCTCGTTGGCCTTTAGGTTGTTGTTTGTGGTCCGGATCCGGCGCCTCCGGGCTCTTCGACGGCAGTTCCGGCGCAGCCGGAGCAGAGCGCGGCGGTAGCTGGGGAAATCGAAGATCTTTTTGAGGAAGGGGGGAGCTTGGGGAGGCAGGCAGGCGGCAGCTGCGGCAGCGGAGCAGGAGGAAGTTGCGGCGGGAGAGCGGGGGAGCAGGGGGGCTGCGGTGGCGGGGAGTAGGGCAGCTGCGGCGGCGGGGAGCAGGGAAGCTGCGGCGGCGGAGAGCAGCGCAGCTGCTGCTTCTGTCGGAGGAGGATGACGAGGAGCGCGGGTTTGGTCGGGAGAAGCTAGAGGTTTTTTTTTGTAAAAATGCCGTCGCGACATGTTTTTCCGGACGGAGGGAGTAGATGTTAGTACAAAGTTGAGTCTCCGAGCCACCTTTTTATTCGCTTAACGGAGGGAGTATCTGCGAGCCACCTTTTTATTCGCTTAACCGGCGCTCTCGAGTTCAGGTAGGAGCAATCGTGGGCCTGGCAACGCGACCGATTTGGGACAGCAGTCGGTCGACCGACCGTGTAGTATCTTTACCTCTTTTTTCGGCTCCCTCTTTCCCCTTTCCCTGCCCTCCCTGCTCTCGCTCCTTGTATTCCTCCCAACGCGACGCGGCGGATCTACCTACAGCTGCCGCCGTCGCCGTGCCGATTCTACCTTAGCCTCAATCCAACCTCTCGGGGGCGCGCACCGCCGCCGGCGAAACAATCGCCGCCGCCATCGCCGTTCCCCTTTCTTCCTCGGCCGCCGGCCGCCGGGACATCCAGCTGCCCCGTCCAGTGTTTGGCCATTGGGTCTCCTTCCATACTTCCTTCCTCTGAGCCTGAGGTACGCGCAGCTAGGTCGTTTCTTCTCATGCACCACAGCTTCAATACTCTTTGTTGTTGGACTTAAATCTATCGATCAATCCCGCTAGGTCGGACATACATCTAGATCCGCCGCCCCTGTATTTGTATTACCATGGAGACTGTACATGAATCATGGCGGTGGCACGACGGCTACTGCTTGCACGGTTCCATCTCGGAGTAACAGGACCTAATCGCCTCCGGGTTCCAATTCGTGTTCTAGTCGGACCTCCTCCGCCCTCCCTTCCAGTAAAGACGGCAGCTTTGCCTCATGACATCCACGGTTCAGAGCTTATTATTATCGTCCATGGAGCAGAATAATGTGCGTAAGCTCTTGCTAGCTTCTCTTCTTTTGGGGTTTCAATTCAAATCAAATACGTATTCACGTATGATCTTGTTTTGTCGCAGAAGCCACAAGACGAAGATAGGCTGGGTGCCCTGACTGACGACATCCTGCTCTCCATCTTGGGGAGTGTGGACCTTGCGACGGCCGCAAGGACCAGCGCTCTGTCGACGCGCTGGAGGAGCCTGCCATGGCTGCTCCCCGACCTTAACCTCCATGTTAGGGATTTCCTGCCCGCCCCATGCCCAGATTACCCTGTTGCTGCTGGGCAGCAGATATATTTTTATTCTCAAATACCAGCGCAACACATAGATGAAGCAATGGCATCACTGACAAGAGCTGCTAGGAGTTTCTTGCGCATCAAAGGCAGCAGCAGAGTCTCCAGAACGTCCCTTGAGATCTACCTGATTGGCAATTACTCGCATGATATTGGCCCGCTGGTCCGTGACGCCATTGACAACGGCATGATAAAAGAACTGGACCTCACCATTGCGGACGACAAGGATTACGATTGCAAAGGTGGAGACATGCTACGGAAAGCACGGGACGTGGACGGGTTCTTCAGCGCCTATCCTAATATACTTCCTTGCCTCACAAGGCTCCAGCTTTACAACCTGCGCTTTGCTGAGGGGGATATACATAACGTCTTATTTGATTGCTGCAAGCAGCTGCAGCACCTTAGTCTGGAACACTGTGATGTCGGCGACTGCTCGGTGTGGCAGGTAGACGCGCCGAATTCGGTTCTCAGGGTTCTTGAAGTCCGCTATTCCTACTTGAAGAGGCTTGAGGTGCTCTGCCTTCCCAAACTAGAGCTGCTCAGTTGGGAGGCGTGGATGCACTGTGAGCCCCCCTTGCATTTTGGTTATGTCCCGTCCCTTAAGGAGTTATTCCTTGTGTGTGGTGCAGACCTTGAGCACTCGGGGTTTAGTTTAAGCCAGCTTTTAGATGGTGCCACCGAAATTCATACCCTGACCTTAAATTTCCAAGGAGAAAAGGTAATTTCGTACCATTTCAGTATAGATTGTGCGACGTGCTTCTAATTTCATCACTGGGAATTTTGAAGTTACAGGGTTAATTAGGAGCGTATGCTCCTTTTTTATTTTTTTGCTGTTTCATGTCTTGATCAAGATATTTGCTTACCTTTATTATTGCTAGGAATGTTTCGTTGATTTCTTCCTTGATTTGTCTGTTGACCAGCTTTGGATCCTGCCGGAAAGCAAGCAACTCCGGGCCGCATTCAGCAACCTAAGGAAGCTGTCTATTCATGGCATATATGTTGAGTTTGACCTGTTATGGACAATAAATCTCCTTGAAGCTGCTCCGAGTGTTGAGATATTTGATATTGAGGTACTAATTTTACTTATTCCTTTCTCTCGATTGTTAGTTGAATAGATTTATGTATTTCCTTCCTGGTTATTGATATCATCGCTTGATAGATTTCAGAATAGAATCTCCTGGGAATACTAGCTACTATATGTACTTTATGTAATTATTAGGTCTTGGTTCTTGGATACAGGTGTTTGAACATCCATGTCTGGTACTATATTGGGAGCGCGTTGGCATTCAAAGAGTGAAACCTTCTTGGAAGGTGGCTGGGTTCACAAGCTGTAACAAGTGGAAACTCAGAGAGCTTCATGTGACCAACTTTAGTCCCCTCATGGAGCAACATATGTTATTTGTACGTGAGGTGATGGATCGAGCACCAAACTTGAAAACTGTTATTTTGAAAGAAGATGATGAACCATGCAAGGATTGCGAGGCAATGGACGCACTGCCTAATCTGGTAGGAGGCTTGTTTCCAAGGACCAAAAATGAGCAAGAAACAATAGCCCAGCAACTTAGGGACAACATGGTTGGCTCGTCCTCGGTGAAGATAATTTTCAAAAGTATTGTTTCAACGGTGGTTTTCTGAACTTGTATGTACGTTGAATGCAAGTGCAAGTAGTAAGCGAGAATGTAGTATACAGGCTTTCTATTGTGGGGTTTGCTCTATTTTTTCTAATGTTTAAATTTAGCGTTCATGTAAACGCTAATGCACCAACATTAGCAGTTGCATCAATTCATTTTTAGGCGAGGCGGTTCCAGCAAGTTTGTATTATCTAGGACACCAGCTCATTTATTATTATTATCTAGTACACGGAAAACCTAAGAGTTGATGAATTGGTGTGACAATAAGCTGTTAGAATAATGCAGCATTATCTTAATGAAATAACATTGGAATGGAATTTTTGTCGTTGCAGCGTGTGGGATAATGAAAACCATCTTGTATCCTTTGCTAATGTTGAGCAACTGTAATGTCCATTTCAGTAGCTCAGCACTCAACAGTGTCATAAACCCAACAAGCACAAATTTCAGTTTCTTCCTTACTTTGAGCGAAATGTCTTTGACAAACACAAATTTTACGTTTCCTGTCTTTGACAGTATGTATGTGCGTGACAAGTGTGCATGCAACTCAGCAATTTTTAAAAAATAATCTGCCATTTTTTTTTGAACAAAAATAACTTTATTCCTCATATAATAGCCATGTCATTTACAATATGTGGAAGAATAAAGTCAGGGGGATTGGAGTCCCAAAATTGAGATAAACCAAGACTAAAGCAATGCTTTGCTAAACAATCAGCAAAAAGATTGGCTTCCCTTCCGCAATGAACAAAGCTGACATTTGAAAAGTCCATCGCCAATAAACTAGTCTCGGTGATGATTGGCACATCGGGACCCATGTAAGCATCAAGGTCTGAAACTGCCTCCGATGCATTTAAACTATCTGATTCAATGATTAAATTGGAGCACCCGATATTTGAAGCTAGAATAAGGCCATGCCGAATAGCCTTTATCTCTGCCGAAACCACTGATGCTACATGAACCATAGGCCATGTTGCCGCTGCGATAAAATTACTCGGTCATTTCTCGCCACAGCTCCGCAAGCTCCTGCCAAGGTCTCCGCCTGAAATGATGTGAAAATTAATGTAATCTGCCATTTTTTTAGTTGAGGATAAGAAATGTTGTTAGCAGAGTAACTTGATTTTAAAAAATTGACGGCGCTAGGCGTTGACTAGCTGAAGCGCTCATTGAATCGGTCGCCTCCGACATTGGATCCATGTGTAACGGACGCCCTAGATGGCTCACTGTGACCCGAGGCTTGGGAACATGACTCGTGTCGAAACTTGTCGGCGTCCCAAACATTTTCTAACTGTTTGCTATTTGCCCTATGTTGCAGTGGCGCCCTTATAGCACCCAGTGGTCATCGCATAGCACTCCCGGAGCCCTCTCACGCTAGTCATAGTGGGGAGTAACTTAGAGTAGTAACATACATATGTTACTACTCTATGTTACTACCTCTATAGTGGGTAGTGTCATATGTGTGGTAACATAGGTGTCTTCATTTATTACTTTGTAGACTCATTTTGCATTGGAAACCGCTATGTGATGGTAACATATTATGTTACTCTATTTGCCTCTCTCCTCATTAACTACTTGCCACCTCACCATTTTTGCTTATGTGGCATCTATGTTACTACCTATGTTACTCCCACTACGACCAGCCTCACTGTGTGGGGGCAACTTACTGTTGGACTTCTTGTAACTGAATCTAGCGTCCGTTTCTGAACCTTTCATATGGTGTAGTACACCAACGATCGGTCTCCTCTGTAACGCCATAATGGGGGCTCTTCCCATCTATATCAACACGCAACCAGGACCTGAGAAGGTATCCCGTTTCCTGCAATTCCACATGGAATCAGAGCCACCTCTTCCGAGGTCTAGCGATCTGATCTAGCCAAACACACACACCAAAAACCTGATCGCTGGTCAAGATCATCGATCGATTCCCTCCCTCCTTCCCCATGGTGACCTCCTCTTCAACACTGGCGGCGCTTCTGGGATCTCCTCCTTCGGAGAAACTCTCTCGGGAAAATCACATCTACTGGAAGATGCAGGTTCTTCCTGCCTTTCGCGGTGCTCGAGTCATGGGGCTACTTGATGGTTCCGATTCAGCACCTGCAAAAACATTGGAGGTTGAGGCTGAAAGCACGAGGACCACTGTGTCGAATCCGGCCTACGAAGCCTGGATTGAGAGGGATCAACAAGTCGTGAGCTATCTCACAAAATCAATAAGTAAGGATGTTCTTGCTCAATTTTTTGCGTTAGAACATGCTGTTGAAATCTGGGCTGCAATTGAAGCCTCGTTTGCCTCACAATCCAAGGCACGCATCAATATGTTGCGTGGAGAACTTGTGAATACAAAGAAGCGTGATATGCCTGCAGATAAATATATTGCTTTGATGAGAAGTTTTGCTTCAGAACTTGCTGCAGCTGGTCGGCTAATTGATGATGATGAACTGAAGGAGTATATCCTTGGTGGTCTTGATGGAGAATATAACTCTGTGGTTGCCTCTATTAACGCTGTTCCTACCACCACTCTTGCTGATGTTTGTGCACAGCTTACGGCATATGATTACAGGCAGCAAATGCTTGCCGAGTCAGATCAAACCGTTGGGGGTTTTCAGTCTTCCGCTAATGCTGCTACACGAGGACGTTCCTCCAATAATAATTATCGTCAAAAATCTCGTGGTGGATATGGGCAATACCGTGGTCGTCCGCAGAAGACACATCCAACACATGGTCGTAATCCACAGAGAGGTGGTCATGGTCGTGGTCGTGGCCATGGTCGCATACCTTCTCCTCGCCAGGATATTACATGTCAGATATGCAAAAAATATGGGCACCCATCACGTGATTGTTGGTGGAGGTATTCTGACAATGGTGATGATGATGACTCTCACTCGGATGACAAGGGTGCACATCTTGAAGTGGATACAAACTGGTATGTTGCTACAGGAGCAACAAATCACGTCACCGGAGAATTACACAAATTGACCACTCGGGAAAATTACAGTGGACGTGATCAAGTCCATACGGCAAATGGAAATGGTATGGTAATGACACATGTTGGTCATTCTACTTTGCACACCCCTCATAATTCTCTTTCTCTTAACAATATTTTGCATGTTCCTAGTGCATCCAAAAAATCTTTTATCTTCTCATCAACTTGCCTTAGACAACAATATATTTCTTGAAATTCATCCTTTCTTCTTTTTGATCAAGGATCAGGTCACGAGGGACAGACTGTTTAAAGGTCCTTGCCATGGTGGTCTCTACCCGATTATGCCCTTCTTCACGAGGTCTCCCAAGTGTGCCTTCATCACCATCAAACCCACTTCATCCATATGGCATAATCGTCTAGGGCATCCATCCTATTTTATTGTTCAACAAGTACTTCGTAAGAATAAACTCCCTTATGATCCACAAATAAATCCTTATGTATGTGATCCATGTCAGCAAGCTAAAAGCCATTAGTTTCCCTATCCCATCTCTACTAGTGTGTCTACTGTTCCATTGGAACAAATATTCTCTGATGTATGGGGTCCTGCTCCAGCTTCTGTTGGGAAACACTTATATTATGTGAGCTTTATTGATGATTTTAGCAAATTTACTTGGATATATTTGCTTAAGAAGCGTTCTGATGTTTATCAGGTCTTTCTTAATTTCCAATAACTTGTTGAACGGAAATTTGGTCGAAAAATAATTACCATGCAAACTGGTTGGGGTGGTGAATACGAAAAACTCAATGCCTTCTTCCAAAAAGTTGGCATTACACATCATGTGTCTTGTCCTCACGCCCATCAACAAAATGGTTCAGCTGAACATAAACATCGACACATTGTTGAGGTTGGCCTTGCCTTACTTTCTCATGCATGAATGCCTCTTAAATTTTTGGATGAAGCCTTTCTCACCGCCACATATCTCATTAATTTGCTCCCTACCAAGATACTCAATCACATGAGTCCTACGGAAGTACTACTCCATGTCAAACCCAACTATGAATCTCTTCGTGTGTTTGGTGTGCATGTTGGCCAAACCTTCGCCCTTATAACAAACAAAAACTCTCGTTTCGCTCCAAGCGATGTGTTTTCTTAGGCTACAGTCCTCGACATAAAGGGGTCAAATGTCTTGATATATCCAGTGGTCGTGTCTACATCTCACGTGATGTTGTGTTTGATGAGAATGTTTTTCCCTTTGCTCTTCTTCATCCTAATGCTGGTTCACGTATTCGTGAGGAAATCCTTTTATTACCTCATAATAGTCCATCCGATAATGAGGGGGTGCACACTAATAATGACCACATGTTTGTTGTTCCTATTGTTGCTAACCATCCACAGGTCACAATGTCTGAGGCATCCGCTGATACAAATACAGAAGAAACCAGTGAGGAAAATACAGGAAATGATCAAACAAACTCAGAAATTGACCAAGAGTTGGGTGCATCTAGCATTTTTCAGCCTCCTGACGATCCTCATGATGATTCTGCTCTGGATTCTGCCTCAGATCAGGAGCAAACATTCTCCCTGCAGCAGACTGGTGTGTCTAGCGATGCCACGTCGCGTCACCCGGCATCCAATGCGCCGACTGCGTCCGCTCGCCCATGTGTTCCTCTGCGCGCGAATCAAGTGTCTCCATGTCATCAGACAGGACACCTTAGGGTTCTCCCTCCTCCGGATCTTCTACATCACGTGGTGGCCACACTGCTACACCCGGATCCCTTGCTCCAAGCTGATCTGATTCAGTGTCTGACAACAGCAGCCCAACAGGATCTTCTGCGCCACCGAGCCCTGCAACGCCTCTTGTTGCTACACAAGATCTTCCTATTGCTGCTCGCACCCGTCTACAAAAAAGGTATACGCCAACCAAGAATTTTTACCGATGGTACTGTTCGTTATGGAATGCTTACTGTTACAGGAGTACCACAAAATCTTTCTGAGGCAATTCGTGATAAAAATTGGCATCATGCTATGAAAGAAGAATATCAGGCACTTATGCATAACAAAACTTGGCACCTTGTACCCCCTAGTTCTAACAAGAACTTGATTGATTGCAAATGGGTCTACCGCATCAATAAAAAGTCAGATGGTAGTTGACAGGTATAAAGCCCGCCTTGTTGCAAAAGGTTTCAAAGAACGTTATGGTATTGACTATGAGGAAACTTTTAGTCCTATTGTCAAAGCAGCTACTATACTTCTTGTGTTGGCTATTTCAATCTCTCGTGGTTGGAGCTTACGACAGCTAGACGTGAAGAACACGTTCTTACATGGTGTTCTGGAAGAGGAAGTCTATATGGAACAACCTCCTGGTTTTGAAGATCCTCGAGCTCCACATCATGTTTGCAGACTTCACAAAGCTCTCTATGGTTTAAAACAAGCTCCTCGTGCATGGTACTCTCGGCTTAGCTCTAAACTTCACAGTCTTGGCTTTATATCATCCAAAGCAGATACATCCTTGTTTCTCTACAACAAGTCAGGCATCACTATTTTTATGTTGATATATGTGGATGATATTATTGTGACCAGTTCCTCAGACCAGGCAATCTCTGCTCTACTAAAAGATTTAAGCCAAGATTTTTCTCTCAAAGATATAGGTGATCTTCACTTCTTTTTGGGCATGGAAGTTAAGAAAGTTCATGGTACATTGGTCTTAACACAAGAAAAATATGCCGCTGACTTGCTTAATAGAGTGGGCATGAATAATTGTACACCATGTCCTACACCATTATCTTCTTCAGAAAAATTGTCACTTACAGATGGCACACCTCTTGGTCCTGATGGTACTACACACTATAGAAGTATTATTGGTGCTTTGCAATATTTAACCCTCACACGGCCTGATCTATCTTTTCAGTCAATAAAGTTTGTTAATTTCTTCATGCACCTACAACAACTCATTGGACAACAGCCAAAAGAATTTTGAGATATGTTAAGGGTACCTTGTCAGTTGGCCTCACATTTGAAAAGGCCCCTTCTATTCTTCTTAGTGCCTTCTCTGATGCGGATTGGGCAGGATGTCTTGATGACCGACGCTCTACAGGTGGTTTTGCTATATTTTTTGGTCCTAACCTCATTTCTTGGAGTGCTCGCAAGCAAGCAACAGTATCTCGATCTAGTACTGAAGCAGAATATAAAGCTCTGGCTAATGCCACCACTGAGCTAATTTGGGTGGAGGCCTTACTCAAAGAACTTGGTGTTCCCCTCAAAGAAAGACCTTGTCTATGGTGCGACAACCTTGGTGCTACATACTTGTCTGCAAATCCAATATTTCATGCCCGCACCAAACACATTGAGATTGATTTTCATTTTGTCCGTGAGAGGGTTGCCAACAAATTGCTAGATATTCGTTTTATCTCTAGCAAAGATCAAATTGTAGATGGTTTTACCAAGGCGTTACCTGTTCCGCAACTTTATGAGTTTAGGCGTAATCTAAACCTTTCCAAAGTTTAGATTAAGGGGGGGTGTTGGACTTCTTGTAACTAAACCTAGCGTCCGTTTCTGAACCTTTCGTATGGTGTAGTACACCAACGACCGGTCTCCTCTGTAACGCCACGATGGGGGATCTTCCCATCTATATTAACATGCATCTGGGACCTGAGAAGGTATCCCGTTTCCTGCAATTCCACACATACAACGCTCGACGGCGGCCCCCTTGCAACACCTCACATCCGGTCTCCCTACACTCCGTTTGCTGCTCGCAGGATATATCTCGGTAGAGGGATGACCCGAGAAGGTAGGAGAGCCGCGTGGAGAGGGTTGGGATGTTGTGCGTGGCAACAAGGTGGGACGGGGAAGCACAATTGGAGCTCCATGTCAGGAACGGCGGCAACGGCGTTCAGGGCCCCGTGTGTGCTGAACCAATGGATGTCGGGGGCGTGGGGAAAGAGAATGGCGGCCAAAGAGGATAAGGAGGGTTGATTGTTTTCTTCGCCAATAGAAAGGGCACGTGGCAGGCACTTGTGGTAGCAGATCTCTGTAGAGGGATGGGTTGAGGTGGTAGGAGAGACGCGGGGAGAGGGTTGGGGTGCGGTGCATGGAAACAAGGTGGAATGGGGCAACGTGATTAGAGCTCCATGTCGAGAACGTCGGCGTGGCATAGATCTCGGTGTGTGATGAATCGATGGGTGTGGGAGGCATGGATAAAGAGAACGCCGAGTGAAGAGGATGATTGCTTGTTTTCTTTGCCAATAGAAAAGGGCACGAGGCAGGCGTTTGTGGTAGCGGATGGGTTGAGGTGGTAGGAGACGCGGGGAGAGGGTTGGGGTGCGGTGCATGGAAACAAGGTGGAATGGGGCAACGTGTTTGGAGCTCCATGTCGGGAACGTCAGCCCGGGACTCCGAACAAACTTCGGTCATCAAATCACATAACTCATAATACAAATTGTCATCGAACGTTAAGCGTGCGGACCCTACGGGTTCGAGAACTATGTAGACATGACCAAGACACATCTCCGGTCAATAACCAATAGCGGAACCTGGATGCTCATATTGGCTCCTACATATTATACGAAGATCTTTATCGATCAAACCGCATAACAACATACGTTGTTCCCTTTGTCATCGGTATGTGATACGACTCCAACGTATCTATAATTTTTGATTGTTCCATGCTATTATATTATCCATCTTAGATGTTTTATATGCATTTATATGCTGTTTTATACGATTTTTGGGACTAACCAATTAACCTAGAGCCCAGTGCCAGTTTCTGTTTTTTCCTTGTTTTTGAGTTTTACCGAAAAGGAATACCAAACGGAGTCCAATTGACGTGCCAATTTTAGATGATTTTTTATGTACCAAAAGAAGCCCCCGGAGAAAAAGAGTTGGGCCAGAAGAGTCCCGGGCCATCCACGAGGATGGAGGGCGCGCCCCCCTATCTCGTGGATGACTCGGAGACCCCCCTGACGTGAGACCGACGCCAAAAATTCCTATAAATACAGAAACCCCCAGAAAGAGACCTAGATCGGGAGTTCCGCTACTGCAAGCCTCTATAGCCACCAAAAACCAATCGGGACCCTGTTCCGGCACCCTGCCGGAGGGGGAATCCATCATCGGTGGCCATCTTCATCATCCCGGCGCTCTCCATGACGAGGAAGGAGTAGTTCACCCTCGGGGCTGAGGTTATGTACCAGTAGCTATGTATTTGATCTCTCTCTCTCTCTCTCGTGTTCTTGATGTGGCACGATCTTGATGTATCGTGAGCTTTGCTATTATAGTTGGATCTTATGATGTTTCTCCCCCTCTACTCTTTTGTAATGGATTGAGTTTTCCCTTTGAAGTTATCTTATCGGATTGAGTCTTTAAGGATTTGAGAACACTTGATGTATGTCTTGCATGTGCTTATCTGTGGTGACAATGGGATATTCACGTGATCTACTTGATGTATGTTTTGGTGATCAACTTGCGGGTTCAGTGACCTTGTGAACTTATGCATAGGGGTTGGCACACGTTTTCGTCTTGACTCTCCGGTAGAAACTTTGGGGCACTCTTTGAAGTTCTTTGTGTTGGTTGAATAGATGAATCTGAGATTGTGTGATGCATATCATATAATCATACCCACGGATACTTGAGGTGACATTGGAGTATCTAGGTGACATTAGGGCTTTGGTTGATTTGTGTCTTAAGGTGTTATTCTAGTACGAACTCTAGGATAGATCGAACGGAAAGAATAGCTTCATGTTATTTTACTACGGACTCTTGAATAGATCGATCAGAAAGGATAACTTTGAAGTGGTTTCGTACCCTACAATAATCTCTTCGTTTGTTCTTCGCTATTAGTGACTTTGGAGTGACTCTTTGTTGCATGTTGAGGGATAGTTATATGATCCAGTTATGTTATTATTGTTGAGAGAACTTGCACTAGTGAAAGTATGAACCCTAGGCCTTGTTTCGAAGCATTGCAATACCGTTTACGCTCACTTTTACCACTTGTTACCTTGCTTTTTTATATTTTCAATTTACAAAAACCTATATCTACCATCCATATTGCACTTGTATCACCATCTCTTCACCGAACTAGTGCACCTATACAATTTACCATTGTATTGGGTGTGTTGGGGACACAAGAGATTCTTTGTTATTTGGTTGCAGGGTTGCTTGAGAGAGACCATCTTCATCCTACGCCTCCCACGGATTGATAAACCTTAGGTCATCCACTTGAGGGAAATTTGCTACTGTCCTACAAACCTCTGCACTTGGAGGCCCAACAACGTCTACAAGAAGAAGGTTGTGTAGTAGACATCAGTATGTTACTTGCCCGAGATTCGATCGTCGGTATCATCATACCTAGTTCAATCTCATTACCGGCAAGTCTCTTTACTCGTTCCATAATGCATCATCTCGCAGCTAACTCATTAGTCACATTGCTTGCAAGGCTTATAGTGATGTGCATTACCGAGAGGTCCCAGAGATACCTCTCCGATACACGGAGTGACAAATCCTAATCTTGATCTATGCCAACTCAACTAACACCTTCAGATACACCTGTAGAGCATCTTTATAATCACCCAGTTACGTTGTGACGTTTGATAGCACACAAGGTGTTCCTCTGGTATTCGGGAGTTGCATAATCTCATAGTCCGAGGAACATGTATAAGTCATGAAGAAAGTAGTAGCAATGAAACTGTAACGATCATAATTCTAAGCTAACGAATGGGTATTGTCCATCACATCATTCTCCTAATGATGTGATCTCGTTCATCAAATGACAACACATGTCTATGGTTAGGAAACATAACCATCTTTGATAAACGAGCTAGTCAAGTAGAGGCATACTAGGGACACTTATGTTTTGTCTATGTATTCACACATGTACTAAGTTTCCGGTTAATACAATTCTAGCATGAATAATAAACATTTATCATGATATAAGGAAATAAATAATAACTTTATTATTGCCTCTAGGGCATATTTCCTTCAGTCTCCCACTTGCACTAGAGTCAATAATCTTGATAACATCACCATGTGATTAACACCAATAGTTCACATCACCATGTGACCAACACCCAAAGGGTTTACTAGAATCAATAATCTAGTTCACATCGCTATGTGATTAACACCCAAAGAGTACTTAGGCGTGATCATGTTTTGCTTGTGAGAGAAGTATAGTCAACGGGTCTGCCATATTCAGATCCGTATGTATTTTGCAAATTTCTATGTCTACAATGCTCTGCACAGAGCTACTTTAGCTAATTGCTCCGACGTTCAATATGTATCCAGATTGAGACTTAGACTCATCTAGATCAGTGTCAAAGCTTGCATCAACGTAACACTTTACGACGAACCTTTTTTGTCATTCCATAATCGAGAAACATATCATTATTCCACTAAGGATAATTTTGACCGTTGTCTAGTGATCCACTCCTGGATCACTATTGTACCCTCTTGCCAAACTTATGGTGAGGTACACAATAGGTCTGGTACACAACATAGCATACTTTATAGAACCTATGACTGAGGCATAGGGAATGACTTTCATTCTCTTTCTATTTTCTGCCGTGGTCGGGGTTTGAGTCTTACTCAACTTCACACCTTGCAACACAGGCAAGAACTCCTTCTTTGACTATTCCATTTTGAACTACTTCAAAATCTTGTCAAGGTATGTACTCATTGAAAAATCTTATCAAGCGTCTTGGTCTATCTCTACAGATCTTGATGCTCAATGTGTAAGTAGCTTCACCGAGGTCTTTCTTTGAAAAACTCCTTTCAAACACTCCTTTATGCTTTCCAGAAAATTCTACATCATTTACGATCAACAATATGTCACTCACATATACTTATCAGAAAGGCTGTAGTGCTCCCACTCACTTTCTTGTAAATACAGGCTTCACTGCAAGTCTGTATAAAACTATATGCTTTGATCAACTCATCAAAGCGTATATTCCAACTCCGAGATGCTTGCACCAGTCCATAGATGGATCGCTGGAGCTTGCACACTTTGTTAGCACCTTTAGGATTGAGAAAACCTTTTGGTTGCATCTTATGCAACTCTTCTTTTAATAAATCCATTAAGGAATACAGTTTTAACGTCCATTTGCCAGATTTCATACAATGTGGCAATTGCTAACGTGATTCAGACAGACTTTAAGCATCGATACGAGGGAGAAAATCTCATCATAGTCAACACCTTGAACTTGTCAAAAACCTTTTGCGACAATTCGAGCTTTGTAGATAGTAACACTACTATCAGCATCCGTCTTCCTCTTGAAGATCCATTTACTCTCAATGGCTTGCAGATCATCGGGCAAGTCAATCAAAGTCCATACTTTGTTCTCATACATGGATCCTATCTTAGATTTCATGGCCTCAAGCCATTTCATGGAATCTGGGCTCATCATCGCTTGCTCATAGTTCATAGGTTCGTCATGGTCTAGTAACATGACTTCTAGAACAGGATTACCGTACCACTCTGGTGTGGAACATACTCTGGTTGACCTACGAGATTTGGTAGTAACTTGATCCGAAGTTTCATGATCATCATCATTAACTTCCTCACTAATTGGTGTAGGCATCACTGGAACTGATTTCTGTGATGAACTACTTTCCAATTCGGAAGAAGGTACAATTACCTCATCAAGTTCTACTTTCCTCCCACTCACTTCTTTCGAGAGAAACTCCTTCTCTAGAAAGGATCCATTCTTAGCAACGAATATCTTGCCTTTGGATCTATGATAGAAGGTGTACCGAACAGTCTCCTTTGGGTATCCTATGAAGACACATTTCTCCGATTTGGGTTCGAGCTTATCACGTTGAAGCATTTTCACATAAGCATCGCAGCCCCAAACTTTAAGAAACGACACTTAGGTTTCTTGCTAAACCACGGTTCATACGGTGTCGTCTCAATGGATTTAGATGATGCCTTATTTAAGGTGAATGCAGCTGTCTCCAATGCATAACCGCAAAACGATAGTGGTAAATCGGTAAGAGACATCATAGATTGTACTATATCTAATAAATTACGGTCACGACGTTCGGACACACCATTACGCTGTGGTGTTCCGGGTGGCGTGAGTTGCGAAACTATTCCGCACTGTTTTAAATGAAGACCAAACTCGTAAGTCAAATATTCTCCTCCACGATCAGATCGTAGAAATTTTATTTTCTTGTTATGATGATTTTCCACTTCACTCTGAAATTCTTTGAACTTTTCAAAAGTTTCAGACTTATGTTTCATCAAGTAGATATATCCATATCTGCTCAAATCATCTGTGAAGGTCAGAAAATAACGATACCCGCCGTGAGCCTCAACAGTCATCGGACCGCATACATCAGTATGTATTATTTCCAAAAATTCAGCTGCTCGCTCCATTGTTCCGGAGAACGGAGTCTTAGTCATCTTGCCCATGAGGCATGGTTCACAAGCATCAAGTGATTCCAAAAGCCCATCAGCATGAGTTTCTTCATGCGCTTTACACCAATAAGACCTAAACGGTAGTGCCACAAATAAGTTGCACTATCATTATTAACCTTGCATCTTTTGGCTTCAATATTATGAATATGTGTATCACTATGATCGAGATTCAATAAACCATTTATATTAAGTGTATGACCACAGAAGGTTTCATTCATGTAAACAAAACAACAATTATTCTTTGACTTAAATGAATAGCCGTATTGCAATAAATAGGATCCAATCATATTCATGCTCAACACAAACACCAAATAACATTTATTTTAGGTTCAACACTAATCCCGAAGGTAAAAGGAGTGTGCGATGGTGATCTTATCAACCTTGGAATCATTTCCAATACACATCGTCACCTCGTCCTTAACTAGTCTATGTTTATCTTACAACTCCTGTTTTTGTGTTACTACTCTTAGCAACTGAACCAGTATCAAATACCGAGGGGTTGCTATAAACACTAGTAAAGTACACATCAATAACATGTATATCAAATTTAGCTTTGTTCACTTTGCCATCCTTCTTATCCACTAAGTATCTAGGGTAGTTCCACTTCCAGTGACCATTTCCTTTGTAGTAGAAGCACCTAGTTTCAGGCTTGGGTCTAGCTTTGGGTTTCTTCAAGGGAGTGGCAACTTGCTTGCCATTCTTATTGAAGTTCCCTTTCTTTTCCTTTCCCCTTTTACTTGAAACTAGTGGTCTTTTCAACCATCAACACTTGATGCTTTTTCTTGATTTCTACCATCGCCGATTTCAGCATCTCGAAGAGCTCGGGAATCGTTTTCGGCATCCCTTGCATATTATAGTTCATCACGAAGTTCTAGTAGCTTGGTGATAGTGACTAGAGAACGCTATCAATCACTATATTATCTGGAAGATTAACTCCCACTTGATTCAAGCGATTGTAGTACCCAGACAATCTGAGCACATGCTCACTAGTTGAGCTATTCTCCTCCATCTTGTAGGCAAAGTGCCGTCAGAGGTCTCATACATCTCGACACGGGCATGAGTCTGAAATACTAATTTCAACTCTTGGAACATCTCATATGCTCCATGATGTTCAAAACGTTTTTGAAGTCCCGGTTTTAAGTCGTAAAGCATGGTGCACTAAACTATCAAGTAGTCATCATATCGAGCTTGCCAAACATTCATAACGTTTGCATATACTCCTACAATAGGTCTGTCACCTAGCGATGCATCAAGGACATAATTCTTCTGTGCATCAATGAGGATAATCCTCAGATCACGGACCTAGTTCGCAACATTGCTACTATCATTTTTCAACTTAGTTTTCTCTAGGAACATATGAAAAATAAAACAGGGGAGCTATACGCGAGCTATTGATCTACAACATAGATATGCAAATACTATCAGGACTAAGTTCATGATAAATTAAGGTTCAATTAATCATATTACTTAAGAACTCCCACTTAGATAGACATCCCTCGAGTCATCTAAATGATCACGTGATCCAAATCAACTAAACCATGTCCGATCATCACGTGAGATGGAGTAGTTTTCAATGGTGAACATCACTATGTTGATCATATCTACTATATGATTCATGCTCGACCTTTCGGTCTCAATGTTCCGAGGCCATATCTGCATATGCTAGGCTCGTCAAGTTTAACCCAAGTATTCTGCGTGTGCAAAACTGGCTTGCACCCGTTGTATGTGAACGTAGAGCTTATCACACCCGATCATCATGTGGTGTCTCAGCACGGCGAACTGTAGCAATGGTGCATACTCAGGGAGAACACTTATACCTTGAAATTTAGTGAGAGATCATCTTATAATGCTACCGCCGTACTAAGAAAAATAAGATGCATAAAGGATAAACATCACATGCAATCAATATAAGTGATATGATATGGCCATCATCATCTTGTGCCTTTGATCTCCATCTCCAAAGCACCGTCATGATCACCATCATCACCGGCTTCACACCTTGATCTCCACCGTAGCATCGTTGTCGTCTCGCCAACTATTGCTTCTACGACTATCGCTACCGCTTAGTGATAAAGTAAATCAATTACATGGTGATTGCATTTCATACAATAAAGCGACAACCATAAGGCTCCTGTCAGTTTCCAATAACTTTTACAAAACATGATCATCTCATACAACAATTTATATATCATCACGTCTTGACCATATCACATCACAGCAAGCCCTGCAAAAACAAGTTAGACGTCTTCTACTTTGTTGTTGCAATTTTTACGTGGCTGCTACGGGCTTAGCAGGAACCGTTCTTACCTACGCATCAAAACCACAACGAATTTTCGTCAAGTGTGCTGTTTTAACCTTCAACAAGGACCGGGCGTAGTCAAACTTGATTCACTAAAGTTGGAGAAACAGGCACCCACTAGCCAACTGTGTGTGAAGCACGTCGGTAGAACCAGTCTCATGAACGCGGTCATGTAATGTCGGTCTGGGCCGCTTCATCTAACAATACCGCCGAATCAAAGTATGACATGTTGGTAAGCAGTATGACTATTATCACCCACAACTCTTTGTGTTCTACTCGTGCATATAACATCTATGCATAGACCTGGCTCGGATGCCACTGTTGGGGAACGCAGTATTTCAAAATATTTCCTACGATCACGCAAGATCTATCTAGGACATGCATAGCAACGAGCGGGGAGAGGTGTCCACGTACTGTTGTAGAATGAAAGCAGAAGCGTTTAGTAACGCGGTTGATGTAGTCGAACGTCTTCACGATCCAACCGATCCAAGTACCGAACGTACGGCACCTCCGTGTTTAGCACACGTTCAACACGATGACGTCCCTCGAGCTCTTGATCTAGTTGAGGACGAGGGAGAGTTCCGTCTGCACGATGGCGTGGCGACGGTGATGATGAAGTTACCGGCGCAGGGCTTCGCCTAAGCACTACTACGATATGACCGAGGTGTTAACTGTGGAGGGGGGCGCCGCACACGGCTAGAAACAATTGATGTGTGTTCTAGGGGTGCCCTCCCCACGTATATAAAGGAGGGAGAGGGAGGGAGGCAAATTGAGTGGACGTGAGGGCGGAAGAAAGACATTATTACTCCACTGCGCGCATGCGAGTAGTTAAATCATGGGTTGCTAGTAGTACTTCCATTGGTCTCCTTCATATTTTGTGCCAATTTTTGATAGTAACATAATATTTACGCATTTGAGCAGTGTAGTACTTGAAATTTATGTTCCACTAAACTCATCGGGAGCCGTTTCGGGCCTCGAAACCAAAACCATCAATTAATCTTTACCTTGTTCCCATCACATTCGAAAGCCTGCTCACACCTACTAGTACGTACCAAACCTGAACGTGTTCCCACTATGCAGGTATTAGTGCTAGTGCTAGTACTTAGGTTATAAAAAGGGGAACTACCTAACCAAAAATTACTCTACCTTTCCTCCTCATAAGTGCTTCTTCTTCGTCTGTCGTTGCCATGGCCGGTGAGCAGAGCTCTAGGTCGAGAACTACTCGAAACAAGGGAGCAGCAACCAAGGCTGCGGAAAAAAAGAGGGCTCGCCGCCACGCAGAGACCTCGAAAGATCTCTCACGGGCAGGCGATGGCTCCTAGGAGCGCCCTAGCCGCGGAGGCGAAAATGCCGAGCCGGCGGAGCTGGAGTCGTTATCCCTCGACGGCATGCCCGATCAGCTCAATAAGCAGAAGGAGTTCATCCAAGGCTTGATGGAGTTGCTGAAGGAGAGCCTCGACGACATGCCCGCTGAGCTCAATTAGCGGGGGGAGTTGACCGCCGGCTTGGTGATGCTGCTGAAGAAGAGCATTGCCTCGGAGAAGAAGGCGACCGGCGAAATCCTGCGACTTCGGGAGGACAATGCGAAGCTCTGCCATGAGATCGACCTGTTGAAGGAGAAGAACGCCGGCTGGAAGAAGCTGCATGAGAATAGTAGTTCCTCGATGAAGATGCTGCAGGCCCTCGTCATGGAATAGAAGAAAGAGTTGGCGAAGCTCCGCATCGAGCACCCGGCTGCTGCCAAGGTACGTAATATGGCCGTGGAGCAGATGATGAAGGCTCGCGTCGAGAAATGCCGCGTCATGGACACAATGATGAAGATGGCGGAGGAGACGCGCAAGGAGATGGAGGTCGTGGAGGCGATGAAGAAGCAGTTACGACTCCGCGGTGAATTAGATCATTTGGGGTGATAATCTTCCTTCTTCTTTTGCTCCTATGTTTGATCTTTTGCTTCGGGTGTTTCACCGCACGTGTCACGTTCTCTGCAAGGCATGAATAGAACAATGGTTTTTTTTGAGGGAATGAATAGAACAATGCTAACAATGAGATGACTAGCAAATTAGATCATTTTTATCGCCATATGGCACTGGGCTGCCGTGTTTCGTGTTCCTCCGTCATAGTACTACTCCAGTGGAAAACTGGAGTATACCGCACGGTTCTTTGCTCCTCCTCGATCAGGTCGTCGGCGCATTTATACGAGCAGTCAAATCACAAGGACCCGCCTTCCAGCAGTAATGAGCCGTCAAATCACAAAGGCCCTCGCCTCTCGTGAAACCGACCAAGCTAGACTGCCCTGCCCTCTAGCCTTTTAAAAAATGTATACTTTTGTACAACAGTAGTATCGATGGACTGCGCCATGGAGCAAAACTTGAAATTTTAAAAAAAAGGTGGTACATATAGAGAGCGCTAGTCGCCAAATTATGCATATAGTACTATTAAAAAGGCTAGTCACAATAATGGTGTCCAGCACAACCCACCCCTCAAATAAAACTATGAGGGTGCTTGGATACGTTTTAGTCCCATGACTAAAAGTAGTGGGACTAAAACATGCTAGCCTCACCAATGCTTGGATCCAAATACTAAAAAGGCTAAAATCAAGTTAATGAACATTTATTATCCTCCAAACCCTCCAATCCAGAACTCGCATGTGTTAAAGGAGAGGAGTTAAATGAGTAGAGAGAGGACTAATCCACATTTTAGTAGGGGTACCCCTGACTAAAAAAATTTAGTCTCAAGACTAGTTTTAGCCCCTCTTTAGTCAGGGGTGCTTGGAACTTTAGCCTCTTAAAGAGACTATTTTTAGTCAGACTAAAATAAGTCCCTTGGATCCAAGCACCCTCTAAGCATCCTGGAATTCTTTGACAAAACTAAGCACCCTGAAATTCTTTGACAACTAAACTGCTGGCTATATGATGTTGGCCATATATATTGTACGTATATAATGTGAAGAAACGAGGGTATTACTATACCAACTAAAAGATGAAATGTAAGAAATACTAGTATGTATGTACTGAAGAGTTAAAGTAACGAGAAGAAACATAACATAGTTCTGCTGGGGGCTCAGCACAACACACCCCTCAAATTAAATTAAGCACACCTGAAATTAAACTTTGCAACTATTCCGGTAGACACTGCATTAGAACCACCATGAGTAACGACACTGCCACCTTACTCGGAGTCCTCGTCCACGTCCTCGACTTCGTCCTTGTCCCTCTTCCTCTTGGCCGATACTTCTTTGCTTGAACCGCACACTTGGCTGTTGCTCTTCATCCAACCCTTGTAGATATTGAAGCAAAGGTAGCCATCCATTGTAGCGTAGTGGATGTGGTCTATATCTAGTACATTCCGCTGCCATGCATGACGATGAAACGTGTATGGAGGTTTCTCCAGTTTACCGTACGAAGGATGAACCATGGCTCCTGCCAGGGTCAGCATTGAAGGCTGACGAGAGGGCACCAGCCGATTCTTCTGGAGGTCGAAGGGGTTGCCTACAACGAGGCCGATCCGACCCAGGACTTCTTCATCATTCTTAAAGTCTACAGTAACGAATTTCACTGTTTTGTCCTTGAGGAAGTTCTTAAAATCCTGGCACTCAACGTCGGCATGGCATATGTGGTAGACCAAGCAAACGTTGTGTACGCAAACCTGGATCACGGCGGGCTTCTTCCTCTCTTCGTCCTTTAGATCCTTCTCTCGTCCAAGGACTGTGGTGTACTCAACATCTAGCCCAGCGACCCACTCATCATCTGAGTTTTCGAACATGTGTCTGAAGCGAGAAAGGCATCCTTTCACCGCCGCGGAAGAACGGGTGTAGATGACGTTGAACTCATCGCCGGTGATGGTTCTAACCTTGTACTCACCGCCGATCGTGGAGATTTGGGACGCCATGGATTTGGGAGGAGGGTTAGGATTAGTGGAACTGCCGTAATGTGAATGGATGGTATGACTAGGAGCGAACCGCCGTAGTATTGAAGGACGTGCGGGGACGAGTAGGAGCGAACTACCAGCGTGCGAACGGCAGGGTAGTGGCTTTCCATTCTCCCATGATACGGGCTTCCGAGAGCCCTTGGATCTGAGATCGAAAGGTTGCATGGCGTGATTCTAGACCTATGGGTGAATATCTTATCCTGGAGGGTTATTCTGCAAATTTTTAGCAACTTAGCATGCGACCGTTTGATCTCAGATCCAAGGGCTGCCAGCAGCCCATATCATGGTCGCGCCTACCACGACCGTCGCGTCGCTCGCGCGGTCGCGCCCTTGGAGATTTAACACGGTGCATTAGGCTATCTGATGTTGGCATGTCATACATAGTCATCACTTAGTCACTCATACTACAACAAGGTTGGCTATAAGTGTATTTTTTTACTCCTCTCTATCTCTTTCTTCGTACTCCCTCCGTCCCATAATATAAGAACGTTGTTGACACTAGTGTAGTGCCAAAAACGTTCCTATATTATGGGACACAGGGAGTACTAGTATTTATTGCATTTGCCAAGGAGTGCACTCTTCCAATGAAATGGTGTTGCTAAGTTTGCTTCATTTAATTAGCTATAGACTCAAAATTGTCTTTTCACCTAGGTACACGCGCTTAGCACCGTTTCTTCCTTGGGTCACCAAACTAGTCTCTCTCTTCTTGATTAACTTGCCACATCAGACTTTATGCCTATGTGGCAAGCTTAAGCACCTATAGGAGCAAGTAAAAGTAAGTACAATAGTGCGCTTTACATGGCATTTTTGCATATGTGGAGGAAAGAGAGGCAAGGAAAAAGTGGAGAAGTGGGCTCTCATGCAAGAGCCAGCCTCTACTACATGGTGAAGCATTGGGAGAGGCACCTGTATGGAGGTGGTCAGGAATCTGGGAGACTCACGCCGGTCATAGCGCCGCAGTTAAAATGATAATGGCAAGTCAAATCACGGGGCCCCACCTGTCCAGCAGTAACTCGCTGTCAAATCACACAGCCCTACGTTTGCAGCAGCCTACTCCCTCGTCTTCTCGCGTCTCTGTCGAACCGACTAGGCGGAACTGCCCCGCCGCCTACCGCGCAGGAAAAGCCCCGCCCTCGACTTTTAAATAGTATACAGTATACTAATTTTGTATCCATGGATTGCGCCCACGCCATGGAGCAAAGCGTCTAGAAAACGGAGGAGAGACGGTGGTCTTGCAATAGAGAAGAGGGAGAGGTGAGACAGTGGTTTTGGATTGGAGATGATGGAGAGGAGAGGAGGTGGTTTTGCAATGGAGAAGATCAGAAGAGGGAGAGGCGAGATGGTGGTTTTGGAATGGAGATGATGGAGAGGAGAGGAGGTGGTTTTGCAATGGAGAAGAGGGAGAGGAGCGTGCGGCAGCAATTTAGGATTGGACGAGAGGGCCGGGGCGCTGTGACTGGATCAAAATCAAAATCAATTTACCCTTCAATTAATAAAGCGACCCCACATTAACTAGTCTCCCTTTTATTCTGGGTCATAATTGACCATGATTTTCGCACATAAAATATATGTTATACGTTGCAAAAATAATATAATTTGAAAGTACATTCAGGTACGAACCAAACGATACAATTTTTGGTGACATGCATTCACATTTTGCTTGTCAAATACAGTACGTGGTCAAACTTTGACCCAAAATACGCAAAACAACAAAAAAATTACTTCCAAGACCAGCGCCGCTCTTCCGCTCTTCTCCTCTTAAACCACCGCCACTCCTCTCCTGTTCCAATCTAAATGCAGCGCCGCTCCTCTCCTCTTCCATTTCAAAACCACCGCCCCTCCTCTCCTGTTCCAGTCCAAAACCAACGTCTCTCCTCTCCCGTTCTAATCCAAAACCAGCGCTGCTCCTCTCCTCTTCCATTCAAAAACCACCGCCGACGAGTGAAGGTGCTGTGGAGAAGTAGATCGATGGAGGAGTACAATCGATACGTGAGGATCGCAGACGGCGACCCTATGAAGCTAGCTAGGATGTTGGAGATACAGTCTTGGTTTGACAACAAGGACCAACTAGCGGCGACGACGACATCCATGGCCAAATATCTGCAACAGAGCAAAAAGGCAGCGATACTCCCGGAGGGAGTCACGCCGGAGTACATAGAGCTGCTCCTCTGGGCCATGGAGCAAACAGATTCACCAAATCCGATCGTGAGGGAGTGGTGGTGGGAGTATCGATCCCAGATGGAGCATCCACCAGAGATTGAAGGATCGAGCATCTACAGGGTGCCGTTTGTGAGGGTGTCCTGCCAGAGCGAGCCGGTGGAGTCTTCGTCGACCGAACCCAACTGCAAGAGGAGAAAAGCAGTTGGCCCAATGACGCTTCCCCGCCATCGTCTCCCTCGCCATTCACATCGTCTCACGGGGCGGCTTTCTGCCGCCGAGGAATAGGAGGGGGCTGCCCCCCCCAGCACAATAGTCGGGCAGGTTGTGAATTGTCAGGAGGAGCTTAGGGTTGTCAGTATTTGCAGGTTGTGAATTGTGTTTTGTGTTGTGTATTTTGAGAGTACTTTCAGATATGAATGTCTTTTGAATTTTAGCTTTGCAGTATTGAGCATATGAAGTATTTTATGAATTCTAGAGATCTATTTTTAGCACTTAAAAAAATGTAGTTTCATAGGAGTATAAAAGTGCAGACAATGTGATTCTCAGAGAAGAAACTGCAAGTTTCAGTTTCAGATAAGAAACTGCAAGTTCAGTTTCAGATAAGAAACTGCAACTTTCAGAGGCAAAGCATTTATATTTTTTTTTGACCGTAAACAGTAGGAAAGGCTCCTACTGTGTTAATATATTAAAATAATGTACTGTACAGCGGTATATTTACATGGGGAGGGAAGGGGGCTTGTCAACTTTGTGACAAGTAAAAGGGAGAAAGCTAATTCAAGAGGGGGTAACTATAAGGTGTTTACAAAATTCAACACAAAGGCCCTACGGTCTTCCTTGACTCTATATTGAAGCAGCTCAAAGTCCCTCTTGAATCTTTCCAGCCAGGAGCGGAGAGATGGGTTTATGGCTCTGAAATGTTTGTTATTCCTCTCTTTCCAAATACTCCATGCTGCCACCATGAATCTCTCCATAAACATTGGGGTAGCATTGCGGTTTTTCTGAGCCATAATAGCTTGAAGGCGGCCAGGGAAGGGTTCCCAATGAATAGCGAGTTTATCCCAACAGCGTTTGCTGAAGGAGCACGTGAAGATCATGTGTTCAATAGTTTCTTCGATGTTGCGTCCACACAGGAGGCAGTCATGATCATCTCCGATGTTATAGTGTCGTCTTTTGAGCATACTCCGAGTATTCAGCCTATCATGGAAAAGGAGCCAAGCAAAAACCTTCAATTTCATCGTGCACTTTGATTTCCATATCCATCCGAAGACCTGGTGAGGTTGGATGTCCCTGAAGAAGAAGCGATAGTAATCTGTATATTTGAAACTAGTTTTGGCCCAAATGTAATGCCAAACATCTGTGGTCGCCGTGGAAGGCTGGATTTCTGCCGCAACTATTTGCAAATCTCTGATCTCTGCATGTGCTTGGGGGGAAAGAGGGAGATGGAACGTTTCTCCCAGAGACGTGGTCCGCAAGAAATCCTTGACAGAAATATCCTCGTTCAAAGCGTAGGAGAATGCACGGGGGTGTGAATCTTGAAGAATATTATTGGCCCAGAGATCCTTCCAAAACAGCACCGTTGTGCCACAGACAATATTGACCTTGGATATCCCCCTAAATATAGGAGTGAGCTTGAGAATATCTTTCCACCAAAATGATCCGACTGGCTCGCATGCATGTGGAATTTTTTGTGGATAGTACGAACCCCAAATGAGTTGGACCCAAGGAATGTCCATCTTGTTATAGAATTTGTGCAAAAATTTGAGAAGCAGGGCATCGTTTTGTACACGTAGGTTGAGAACTCCAAGGCCCCCTTTATTTTTGGGCTTGCAAACCATGTCCCAAGCAGCCAAGGAATTACATTTGTCCCCTTGGTCAGTTTTCTTGATCCATAGACATCGTCTCCTTATCTTATCCAGTATCCCAATGAGTTTTGGTGGCAGGTGCAGCGTGAACATGGCATAGATGAGAAGGGAAGTCATAGTGGAGTTTAGCAGAGTCAGCTTCCCAGCGTGGGACATAAGGGATAAAGTGGAATACAAACTTCTTTCCACCGATCTGACAAGGGGCATAAAATCTTGTAGAGTCGGCCAAGACGTGCCCAAAGGGAGTCCAAGGTAAGTGAATGGCATGGTCCCAATATTACAATCGAAGATCGAGGCCATTTGGGCAGCAAGCTCGGGTTCCAAGTTGATGGGAATGAGCGTAGATTTGTGGTAATTTATTTTTAGGCCAATGGATTGAGCATACTTGTTGAGGATATTAACACGGCCTTTTCAAACAGAGTTAACATCATGTTGGAAGTTTTATTCATGGTCAAAAATGGAACTACCAGCCAGTTAACATCATGCTGATCAACATTCATGCATAGCACATCTTCATATGATGCACAGTCAAAATGCCCACACAATGTCGAGTGTGCGAAACACAGAGAAAACGAGGGACAAAGTTTTGGCAAGTGTTGGACGTGGTTTTGGGCTGCCCCGTCTAGGCTTTCATTTTTAACATGCGCAACCCATGACCTCGGATGGGAGGTCCATAGGCCTGTTTGGATTTTCTTAGAGCCGTCATGTATCGACCGGCCTATGGACCTCCCATCCGAGGTTTTATTTTTGGCAGCCCAATTTATGTATTTTTTTTTGAAGAAAACGCAGAGTTTCCATTTTATAAGGCTCAATTTGGTTGTTTTCCATCACATGTTCAGATTCCAAGGTGCATTAAATCATTGCATGCAAGTATTAAGAGAAAATTGCAATTTATGCATTGATAAACATAATTTTTTGAGGAAAACAAGTGCATTAATTAGGTGCTTTTGCAAACTACAAAAAGTATTCCACCATTCATCATCTACCTTGGTTGGTGAGATTTTTGAATTGAGCCCTATAAACCGAAAAGGAGGGAGTAATTGGCAAATAGATGACCGCTCTCGCGATCCCCTTCGCCCTCGCCACCACCTCCACCCTCGCCGCCGCCCCCGCCACTACCTCCACCCTCGCCGCCGCCATAGATCTCGCCGCCACCCCCCGCCTCCTGACTCCGGGCGCGCCTGCCCCCCTCAGCAAGTCCGCTCGCGCGCCCCATGGAGTCGCTGGCCATATCCACGGGGGAATGGTTGGAAGACAGGCACATGTACAAGATGCATCTCCCACATGTCTACAAAGCCTTCCCGCGGATGCTCCAGCCGCTCGACTTCGTCGCGCCGGTGGTGCTGCGGGAGACTTGAGGGAGGAGATGGAGGGAGCGGGCGATGCGGATCCGCGACGACGCTCTCTCCTGGACCCAGTGCACACGCGAATGTAGGGAAGTAGAGGAGGAAGCTGCGAGGGAGGAAGCCGAGGAGGGACCAAATCAGTTCTCTCACTCGCGCAGGTATGCTCGGATGTGCAAGGATCATGTGGATTGGGAGCTGCTGAATCTAGCCCTACGGATCTACTTTGAAGGAGATTTCTCAGAGAAGCACAAGATGCCCCACCCCAGTGAGTCACCGATTGCGTTCGTTCGATGGGCGAAAGGAGAAGTGAATTCAGGAGATCCACGCCGTGCTGCGAGATGGGAATGCTTGATTGGACTCCTGCCCACCAGCACGCCACCGGAGCCGGAGCAGGTGGATCCCCTACCTTACCTCTCCCCCAAACCTGTAGAAGATTGAAATTAGGCTTGCAATCTGCTTCAATTGAGCTGTCTGGTGGTTGTTTCTGCTTCCTGAGAGACAACATCTGGCTGGAGGATGAGAAGGAACCAGGAACTCCGATGAATTTCCCCTATCACAATGGGGGGGAGCGCCGGTTGGGCAGTGGTACGGCCCATCTCCGCCCCAAATGGGGGCACAATCTGGGCAGGCTCCTGTAATTGACCAAGATCAATCTGCTGATGGTTCTGACTCTCAGATCAGTGGGAAATCTCAAGGCAAGAATCAGCAAAAGAAGAGATAGGACATCCAGAAAACTGCTCCTGCCCCTGCTTCGGGCCTTATGGCATACTCTGAGGTGATCTGCTACAACTGTGGGAACCAGGGCATCATTTGGATAAATGTGTCAAGCCCAAGAATTGTTTTATCTGCAAAATGGTTACCCATAAAGTTGAGAATTTCCCTGTCAGAAGGAAAACCCACAGTTCTGCTAGATATGTTGGAAGTGCTGCTCCAGGATTATGTCCACCATTGACAGAATTTTCTGTGACACAGAATTAGATAGTTTCTTTCCCCTCTCTAGTTGTAGAGCTCTGCCCAGATGTGGTAGTGACCACACTCCTTTGCTCTAGGACTCTGGTCTTAACCAAACTCCAAAGAGCAATAGTTTTAAATTTGAAAAGTGGTTGTTGGTTAGAGAAGATTTTACTGAGCTAGTCAGGAAAATCTGGAATGAGCCTACTGGGAGCAACTGCCCCCTAGAAAATTGGCAGATCAAAATCAGGAGATTTAGAAGAACTACCAAAGGGTGGAACTCCAATAAGGAAGCTAATCTTAGAAGATACAAAAGGCTTCTCCTCCTTGAGTTTGATTCTCTAGATATTAAGGCAGAAACCACTGACCTCTCTGAGGCTGAGACTAATAGATTAAACTTTGTCCATGGAGAGCTCAAGAAAATTTGGCTTCAAGAAGAAATCAAAGCCAAACAAAGGTCTAGAGATAGGAACATTAAGGAGGGTGATAGAAATACTGCTTACTTCCATGCAGTAGCTAACCAGAGGAGGAGGAAAACCCTCATTCACTCCCTTGATGGCCCTAATGGCCCTGTTACTGAGGTAGATGAGATGCTGAAAGTGGCTAGTGACTTCTACAAAGACCTGTTTAAGAAAGAAAACCCTTCTGGGTTCTCTCTACAAAACAATTTTTTCTCTGCTTCTGAAAAAGTCTCTCCTGCTGAAAATGAGCTGCTAGAAGCCCCTTTTTCAGAGACAGAGGTGAAGGAAACCATTTTTAGCTCTTATCCTGATGGGGCTCCTGGTCCTGATGGGATTCCCTTCTTGTTCTACCAGCATTTTTGGGACTTGGTGAAAAATGATCTCTTAGATCTTTTCCAAGCCTTTCATAGAGGAGAGTTGGATCCAGCAACTTACTCATGGGGGGTCTGTTGGGGTCAAGTTAAATAACTATGGAAGTGATTTTTTCCTTGCTGGTAAAGGCCTTAGGCAAGGTGACCCCATCTCCCCGCTTTTGTTTAATTTAGTAGTGGACGTTCTTACTAAAATGCTGAGCAAAGCTGCTGATCATAGTCTGATTGCAGGGCTCTGTCCTGAGGTCTGCCCTGGTGGCATCATCTGCCTTCAATATGCAGATGATACCATCCTTTTCTTAGACAATGACTCCACACATGCTAGCAATCTGAAAACTGTTCTAACCTGTTTTGAACAAGTCTCAGGCATGAGAATCAACTACTCTAAAAGTGAACTCATCCCTATCAACATGGATGATCAGGAGTTAGCTGACTTCCTCTCTATTCTAGTCTGTAATAAAGGTAACTTCCCCATTAAGTACCTAGGTATCCCTCTCCACTATGATAAACTAAGGAGAGAGGATATCCAACCCCTTCTGGATAAAATCATTAAAAGGATTGCTGGGCGAAGGGGCAAACTTCTCTCTTACAAAGGTAGATTGATCCTCATACAAGCTTGTTTGGCTAGCATTCTAGTGTATCTCCTCTCCTTCTTCAAGTTCCCTAAATGGGCAGTGAACCTCATCAATTCTTAGATGTCTCATTACTTGTGGAATGATTTTGAGGGAAATAGGAAGCTACACCTTGCTAATTGGGCCCTAGTCTCTATGAAAAAAGATTTTGGAGGCCTAGGCATACCTAACCTCCAAGAAATTAACATCTGTCTTCTAGGGTCTTGGATTAAAAGGTTCTATGAGGAAGACCTGAAACCCTGGAAGCTTCTTATTGCCCATAAATACCTAGGAAATAAACCTAATATTTTTGTCCCTTCCTCCAACCCTAAGACCTCTAGATTCTGAAAAGGATTAAAATCTATTATGCATGCTGTGAAAGTTGGCTACAGATGGAACATAGGGGATGAGAGCAGAACCAGGTTCTAGGAAGATACTTGGTTTGGCACATCCCCCCTAGTAGTCCAATTTTGACCTATTTACTCTGTCTGCAATGAGCTTAACAAAAGTGTCAATGAAGTTTGGGACGGTCAATGCCTAAAACTCTCTTTTAGAAGGAACTTTAGTGATAGTCTCATGGAACAATGGTTCCAGTGGGAGGAAATTGCCAAAAGCATTACCTTTACTGACGAGCCGGATGCCCTGATTTGGCAGCTGGACAATAAGGGGAAGTATTCATCCAGCTCCCTCTATCATGTTATCAACTTTAGAGGGGTTCAACCCGTGTTTATCCCTACTGTCTGGAAATTGAGAGTTCCCCCTAAAATTCATGTATTTCTCTGGCTTCTCTCCAAAAACAAATTGATGACTAGGGATAACCTTAGGAAGAGACACATCATCAAAGCCCTTAATTGTGTTTACTGCTTGGAACAAGAGTCTTGTTCTCACCTATTTTTTGAATGTATAGTTGCTAAACATCTCTGGGCCCACATTGAGGAATATTTCTCTAGTCAGATTGGCTCATCCTTCGAATCTGTCGCTAGATTCTGGATTGCTACCAATAGTGCTCAATTTTAAACACTGTTAGCTCAGCTGTCCTTTGGTGCCTCTGGAAATATAGAAATTCTATGATTTTCAGTAACACCTCCTGGATTTCCATTCCGCAGGTCTTGAGGTTGATCAGGAACATGGTGAGGAACTGGGCGATTCTCTCCTCCGGATCAGACAAGAACAAGTTGATGAGCTTCATGGAAACCCTAACAAGATCCCTCCAGAAACCGTTGGCGATCACTTGTGGCTGAACAAGGCTCGACCTGCTCTGGGGCTGGACCCGTGGGCTCGTCTCAAGATCTCTGATGAAGATGATGGGCACCTGGCGCCGAAAAAGAGGGACATCCACCATGCTACGCCTTCCAGCCCGGTGTCTCCGCTTGCTTACTGGTCGCCGCAGACTGACATGGCCCCTCGGCTGAAGACCATGAAGGCTTCGCTGGACCCTCCTTGTGTCATTTGAGTGCTCTATTCGCTCTGCCTTTGGCACCGCTCGGGTGATTTGTGTTATTAAGAGAACTTGTTCATCCACCCCCCCTAGTTTGTAGCTTTTCTACCTTTGCTTTCGAACTACTCTTTGAGCTGCTGTATCAGAATATGTTATGGTTTCGTTCTCAGCAATGGAACCAGGGAGATGCTCCTTGTTTTTCTAAAAAAAAAATATGTTATTATATATTATTTTTATTGTCATCATATATTTAACAGATACTTACATATGTAAGAAAACAATATCCCACATCTTATTAACTTATAAAAATAATTTCTTAACAAATAAAATCCTGGATTGTTTTGGCACGAAAATCCTAGTGATTGTGTACAAAAGCTTGGTAAGATTTAAGGACGAATGTAATAATATCACTTATTATTTAAATATATTTATAACAAAAATGCTCAGCCCCTTTTTATTTTTTGATAACATTGCTGGCCCAACCCAACATTATAATTAGAATCAGCCCAACAAAATCGTGTATTTCGAGAAAGTGCAAATGGACTGTAATTTTTTAGGAAATAAAATAAACGGGCCGCATGGATGCTACATTATTTGTTCACCCAGCCCAGCTAATGGCTGTAATTCAAAAAAAATATCAAATTGACTGTAAATTCTACCGCGCAAAAAAAAGACTGTAAATTCTGAAAAAATGGGTTGAATACGTGCCACATTTTTGGAGGCTGAAATGTGGGCCAATAGGTCGAAGCCAATGCACGTCGTTGTCAATTTAGTCAACAAATGATTCTGACATGTTAGCCGTTGGAGTTACATCCAACGACCGGCATCCATCTTCAATATCTCGTCTTCTTCCCCCAGTGCCACCGGGACCACCTCCCGCCTCCTGCTGCTAGCAGCTCTGCTTAGCATGCTTCGCTATGAAGCGCTACTCCACCGTTGGCCAGGCCGTCCCTCCACCCCTCCACACCTCCTGTTCTTCTCCACCGACTGCCGAACCACACCGCACTAGAACCAGTTAACCCTCGTACACCTCTCTGTCTGCGACTCTACTCCCGCGTCTTCCCATCTCCGGCTCGTTGTTGTCCGGGGCCTCGCCGTAGTCCACCACCTTGGATGCGCTCGGCACGGCGTGGTCAACATGGTCAACGAACGACACCATCGGAAGTAGACTGTGCGTGGAGAGGCTGACAGCTGGGTCCACGGCCACACACAAGGAAATGCCTCCTTATTACGCACAAAATAATGATTCCTCCACCTGACATCTGGGACCCACTGGAAGGGCCTCTGTATTTCGCGAAAATAACGTGCCCCCCACTGACATGTCGGACTCACCAGCTATCTTCGCACGCAAGGAAGTGCCTCCTTATTACGCACAAAAAATGAATATTCCCCTGCCAGCTGGAACCCAGCATAGTGGGAGGCTGACTTGTGGGCCTACCAAGTTGAAGGGGACGGAGGGCTTTGTTAACTTAGTCAATATGAACGATTCTAGCTCCTGTTACCGTACGATGTTCATCCAACGGCCGTAGTGCTTCTTCAACATGTGGTCTTCTTGCTCCATCCGCCCAAACCAGCGCCGGTCTTGCCGCGTGCTCCTGCCTCCCGTGGCCGGCTGTGATGCCGCGGAGGCCTCACCGCCCCCTACTACTCCCACCGCTAGCCAGGACATCCCTCTACTCACCCACACCCCCTGTTATTCTGCGGCGACAGCAGCCTCACACCGCAGCCGAACCAGTGAACCCTCTTACTCCTCTTCGCGTGGGCATCCACTGCTGCGGCTTCCCCGGATCCGAGTCGTCCCCTTCCTAGTCCTCGCCGTCGTCCACCGCCCTGGTGCTCTCGGCGCGGCGTGGTCAACGTGGTCAACGACTGACTTCCATCGGAAGAGTACTGTACGTGGAGAGGCTGATAGCTGGGTCCAGGCGGCCGCAAGGAAGTGCCTCCTTATTACGCCCAAAACAATTATTCCTCCACCTGATAGCAGGGACCCACCGGACGGGCCACATTATTTCGCGAAAAAAATGTTTCCCCCCTGACTGCTAGGACCCACTAGACGGGCCAGCGTATTTCGCGAAAAAAACGTTCCCCCCGCTGTCAGCTCGGACCCACCGGAAGTGCCTCCTTATTACGCACAAAAAAAATGAATACTCCCCCTGCTAGCTGGGACCCACCATGGTGGGAGGCTAACTTGTTGGCCTACTAAGTTGACTGGGACGGGGGCCTTTGTCAACTTTAGTCAATATGAACGATTCTAGCTCGAGTGACCGTACGATGTCCATCCAACGGTCGTAGTGCTTCTTCAACCTCTGGTCTTCTTGCTCCAGCCGCCCAAAGCAGCGCCGGTCGTGCCGCATGCTCCTGCCTCCCGTGGGCGGCTATGCTGCCGCGGAGGCCTCACCGCCCCTACTATTCCCACCGCTGGTCAGGCCCTACGGCGACGGCAGCCTCACACCGCAGCCGAACCAGTGAACCCTCGTACTCCTCTCCGCGCGGGCTTCCACTATCGCGTCTTCCCCAGCTCCCCGCCGTCCCCTTCCTAGGCCTCGCCATCGTCCACCGCCCTGGTGCTCTCGGCGCGGCGTGGTCAACATGGTCAAGGAACGACTTCCATCGGACGTGGACTGTACGTGGAGAGGCTGACAGCTGGGTCCACGGCTGCAGCAAGGAAGTGCCTCCTTATTACGCGGAAAATAATGATTCCTCCACCTGACAGTTGGGACCCACCAGACGGGCCACTGTATTTCGAGAAAAAAATGTTTCCCCCTGACTGTTGGGACCCACCAGCTACATCTTCGCACGCAGGGAAGTGCCTGACAGTCGGGACCCACCTGGTCAAAGCGTATGTCGCGTTGTCATTCTGGTCGCGAACGTGTACGTACATATACACTGGTCGATGTAGAGGCGCGCACATAGCATGTACACGTACGTACATCGGCCAGGGTGCAAGAAAGAAAATACGGCCACGTATGTGTACATACGGGCGGGGTCTCAAACGCCTACTCGCGCATACGTACAGCCAGGGCTCGTGTACATGGCTGGGTCGGAATGGAGAAACAGCGTTGTCGTCGTGTTCATGGGGAGGCAACGGAATGCGTGGTCGTGTTCATCGGGAGGGCTTGGACGGAACAGGCGATGGAAACGAGGCCTGACATACCGCAGAACGAAGGAAACAGCCTTGTGTTCGACCAGCCATGTTCGAAACGGGATCTTGTTCATCGGGAGGGGTCTGACGTACCGCAAAACGGAGGAAACGGACCTCCTACGGTCGAAACAGGGGTCCTGTTCATCGGGAGGGGTGTGGCGTACCGCAAAACGGAGGAAATGGACTTGTGTTGGAGCGCTACGGTCGAAACGGGGTCCTGTTCATCGGGAGGGGTGTGGCGTACCGCAAAACGGGACTCCACGGGATACTGTTCATCTCCACCGTCGAACCCCTCCAGCCTCCACGGGCTACTGTTCATCCACCGTCGACCTCCTCCAGCCTCCACCTGCGACTGTTCATCCACGGGCTCCTATTCATCCAGCCTCCACCGCACGCTACTCCACCGGCTACTCTTCAACCAACCCTCTCCACGGGCTCCTGTTCAACCACCCCTCCACAGGCTACTATTCATCCTGCCCTCCACGGGGTGGTCCTGTTCATCCAGCCCTCCACCGGGTCCTGTTCATCCAGCCCCAACCGGCTCGATCGATCGGGGTACTGTTCATCCAGAGGCAACACCACAGGATCCTGTTCATCCACCCCCATCGGGAACTGTTCATCCAAACCCCCCCGCAATGCTCACTGTTCATCCAGAGGCAGCATCGATCGGCTTCAGTTAGCAGCAGTAGCGAAGGAATCACTCGATCGAGTTTAGTTAACAGCCATCGATCGATCGCTCGGGTTCAGTAACGCGTAGCCTACAGTGCAATCGCTCGGGTTCAGTTAGATCCCAACCCCTCGCTTGGGTTTAGTTAGAGCCCAACGCCTCGCACACACGCGCGTACGTACGAGAGAAACGCGCATCGCTCGGCCCCCGACCACCCACTGTAATCGGGGACTCCCCGATATTTTCCCTGCCCTCGCTTCTACCACGGTTTTTTCCGTCATGGACGGCCCAAAGAATGTCATGCAGCTGCGTCTCCGGCCCGCCCAGGATGAAAAGCCCATTTTATGTCATGATTTTTTGTCATAGAAGTAGGAGCCCACCGCATCTATGATGATACCAGGTTTTGTCACAATTATCGTCATAGAAGTGTCATATGTATGACAGAAAAAAATTTGTTCGGCCCAAAATGTCACAGATGTGTCTTTTTTTGTAGTGTAAGGGCATTAGTCCCACTCTATGTCAGCACAAAATTAATATGGAGCCCGATGCTAAACCAGTTGTTGATCATCAACGACGGTTAAATCCTAAGATGAAAGAAGTGGTAAGAAATGAAATACTAAAGCTTCTGGAGGCAGGTATAATTTATCCTTTTGCTGATAGTAGATGGGTAAGTCCCGTTCATTGTGTCCCTAAGAAGGGATGTATTACTGTTGTTCCTAATGATAAGAATGAATTGATTCCACAAAGAATTGTTACAGGCTATAGAATGGTAATTGATTTTCACAAATTAAACAAAGCTACTAGAAAAGATCATTAAACTCTACCTTTTATTGATCAAATGCTAGAAAGACTGTCCAAACATACACATTTCTACTTTCTAGATGGTTATTCTGTTTTTTCTCAAATACATGTGTCTAAACAAGATCAAGAAAAAACCACTTTTACTTGCCCTTTCGGTACTTTTGCCTATAGACGTATGCCTTTTGGTTTATGCAATGCATGTGCTACCTTTCAAAGATGTATGACTGCTATATTCTCTGACTTTTGTGAAAAGATTGTTGAGGTTTTCATGGATGATTTCTCCATTTACGAAACTTCTTTTGATGATTGCTTAAGCAACCTTGATCGAGTTTTGCAGAGATGTGAATAAACTAATCTTGTCTTGAATTGGGAGAAGTGTCACTTTATGGTTTGAAGGTATTGTCTTGGGGCATAAAATTTCTGAAAGAGGTATTGAAGTTGATAAAGCTAAAGTAGATGCTATTGAAAAGATGTCGTGTCCTAAAGATATCAAAGGTATAAGAAGTTTCCTTGGTCATGCTGGTTTCTATAGGAGGTTTATTAAATACTTCTCTAAAATTTCTAGGCCTCTCACTAATCTCTTGCAAAAAGATGTTCCTTTTGTTTTTGATGATGATTGTGTAGAAGCATTTGAAATACTTAATAAAGCCTTGATTTCTGCACCTATTGTTTAGCCACCTGATTGGAATTTACCCTTTGAAATTATGTGTGATGCTAGTGATTATGCTGTTGGTGCTGTTCTAGGGAAAATAGTTGATAAGAAATTGAAAGTTATTCATTATGCTAGTAAAACTCTAGATAGTGCCCAGAGAAATTATGCTACTACTGAAAACGAATTTTTAGCAGTTGTTTTTGCTTGTGATAAGTTCAGATCTTATATTGTTGATTCCAAAGTAACTGTTCACACTGATCATGCTGCTATTAAATACCTTATGGAAAAGAAAGGTGCTAAGCCTAGACTTATTAGATGGGTTCTCTTGTACAAGAATTTGATTTGCATATTATTGATAGAAAGGGAGCTGACAACCCTGTTGCAGATAACTTATCTAGGTTAGAAAATGTTCTTGATGACCCACTACCTATTGATGATAGCTTTCCTGATGAGCAATTAGCTGTCGTAAATGCTTCTCGTAATACTCCATGGTAGGCTGATTATGCTAATTACATTGTTGCTAAGTTTATACCACCTAGTTTCACATACCAGCAAAAGAAAAAGTTTTTCTATTATTTAAGACATTACTTTTGGGATGACCCACATCTTTATAAAGGAGTAGATGGTGTTATTAGACGTTGTGTACCTGAGCATGAACAGGAACAGATCCTACGCAAGTGTCACTTCGAGGCCTATGGAGGACACCACACGGGAGATAGAACTGCACACAAGGTATTACAATCTGGTTTTTATTGGCCTACTCTCTTCAAGGATGCTCGTAAGTTTGTCTTGTCTTGTGATGAATACCAGAGGATTGGCAATATTAGTAGACGTCAGGAAATGCCTATGAATTATTCACTTGTTATTGAACCATTTGATGTTTGGGGCTTTGATTATATGGGACCTTTTCCTTCCTCTAATGGGTATACATATATTTTAGTTGCTGTTTATTACGTTACTAAGTGGGTAGAAGCTATTCCAACTAGTAGGGCTGATTATAACACTTTTATTAAGATGCTTTTAGAAGTTATTTTCCGAGGTTTGGAGTCCCTAGATATTTAATGACTGATGGTGGTTCACATTTTATTCATGGTGCTTTCCGTAAAATGCTTGCTAAATATGATGTCAACCATAGAATTGCATCTCCTTATCATCCTGAGTCTAGCGGGCAAGTAGAATTGAGCAATAGAGAGATTAAATTGATTTTGCAAAAGACTGTTAATAGATCTAGAAAGAATTGGTCTAAGAAACTTGATGATGCATTATGGTCTTATAGAACTGCTTATAAAATCCTATGGGTATGTCTCCGTATAAAATGCTCTATGGAAAAGCATGTCACTTACCTCTTGAACTAGAACATAAAGCTTATTGGGCAATCAAAGAGCTCATCTATGATTTCAAACTTGTCGGTGAGAAGAGGTTATTTGACATAAGCTCGCTTGATGAATGAAGAACCCAAGCCTATGAGAATGCCAAGTTGTTTAAAGAAAATTTAAAAGATGGCATGACAAAAGGATACAAAAGCGTGAGTTTAATGTAGGTGATCATATTTTCCTATACAACTCTCGTTTAAGATTTTTTTGCAGGAAAGCTTCTCTCTAAATGGGAAGGTCCTTACATTATCGAGGAGGTTTATCGCTCTGGTGCCATCAAGATCAACAACACCGAAGGCACATATCCAAAGGTGGTAAACGGTCAAAGAATCAAGCACTATATCTCAGGTACTCCCATAAATATTGAGACCAATATAATTAATACCATAACACCGGAGGAGCACATAAGGGACACTTTCCAGAACGTTTCAGACTCCGAAAAGGAATATGTATGTGGAACGGTAAGTAAACCGACTCCAAAATGTTTCCAATGGCATTTTTTCTCCGTTTTGGAATATTTAGAAAATTAGGAAAATTAAAAGTAGTCCGAAGAGTGCATGAGGAAGCGGCAAGGCAGGAGGGTGCACCCTACCCCCTTGGGCGCGCCCCTGTACCTTGCCGCCACCTCGTGTGCCCTCCGGACTCCGTTTTCTTGCACAATACTTCTTTTGGTCGGTAAAAATTCATTATATAATCTCCCGAAGGTTTTGACCAGCGTACCACAACAATATCTTCTGTTTTTTGTGTTGAGTTGTTTCTGCAGCAGATTTAGAGCAAGATGTCTTCGCAAGAGTCGGTCGGGGGAGAGTCGTGTCTCTCATCCGACACCAGACCCAAGAGCAAACAGCGAAGCTGACCACTTCGGGTAACCAACGGAGGAAGAGATGGAGGCTGACTTGAAAAGGGTGGATGCCATGGAGGATCAAGATGTTACCTCTCGTCTTCAATCTGGATTCATGCTGGAGGAACTTTAGAGCTCA
This sequence comes from Triticum urartu, assembly GCF_003073215.2. Taxonomy (NCBI): domain Eukaryota; kingdom Viridiplantae; phylum Streptophyta; class Magnoliopsida; order Poales; family Poaceae; genus Triticum; species Triticum urartu. The sequence continues at coordinate 561,485,540 of NC_053023.1, forward strand.
GCGATACCAAATTCGGTCATCCCTCCCAATGCTAGATTTCTCTCTTATGAAAATATGATAAAGAGTGTTGCTTTTCCCCCGCAGCTATGAAACATCCATGGGTGATTGGAGCTCTAGCCGTCACGGGTAAACTTCGCAAGGAAATAATGGATCTTAAGCAGCAAAATAATAAGCTCGAGGGAGAATCGCATCCTAAGGGGCATCATCGCCAAGAATATCACATCACCACCTCCGAAGAAAGAGACCTAAAAACATGGGTATGGGCACTCCCCTTGGCAACTGCCAAGCTTGGGGGAGGTGCCCCGGTATCGTATCACCATCACACCTTTACCTTTATCGTTTTTCTTAGTTCTATCCTTTTGGTTATATCTTGATCTAGTAGAATAAAGTTTTTAGTACGATCTATCTTTGAGTTTTGTTTCGAGGTCTATCTATGTAACCGAGTCCATGAGTTATATAATAAAGAGTAGTTTTGAGTTGAGGGCTTTCCTTTCTTGCTATGATCTTGAGGGAATAAAATAAGAGAAAGAATAAAAAGAAATAAAAAGATCATATAATGATCTTATGGAGAGTGATCACTTCACATATAAAGAGTATGATGAATAAAAGTTATTGAGAGTTGACAAACATAGTTTTAGTCATTGTTGCAATTAATAGGAAGTAAAAAAGAAAGAGAGGCTTCACATATAAATATACTATCCTTGACATCTTTTGTAATCGTGAGCACTCATTAAAATATGACATGCCAAAAGGTTGATGTTGGACAAGGAAGACAACATAATGGGTTATATTTTCTTATACCCGAATAGAAGTTATATTGTTATGGATCCTCCAACATGTTGAGCTTGCCTTCCTCTCTTATGCTAGCCAAATCCTTTGCACCAAGTAGAGATACTACTTGTGCTTCCAAACATCCCTTAAACCAGTTTTGCCATGCGATTCCATCATACCTACCTATGGATTGAGTAAGATCCTTCAAGTAAGTTGTCATCGGCACAAGCAATAAAAATTCCTCTCTAAATATGTATGATCTATTAGTGTGAAGAAAATAAGCTTTATACGAACTTGTGATATGGAAGAAATAAAAGCGACAGACTGCATAATAAAGTTCTTTATCACAAGCAGCAATATACAGTGACGTTCTTTTGCATTAAGATTTTGTGCATCCAACCATAAAAGCGCATGACAACCTCTGCTTCCCTCTGCGAAGGGCCTATATTTGATCTTCTAGCCTTATAGAAGAGTCATGGTGATCTTCACCTTTCCTTTTTACACCTTTTCTTTTTGGAAAGCACTATGTGTTGGAGAAAGATCCAGATATATGTATCCACTAGGATGTAGGTTATCAAAAGTATTATTGTTGACATTACCCTTGAGGTAAAAGGTTGGGAGGCGAAACTATAAGCCCCTATCTTTCTCTGTGTCTGACTGAAACTTTGGACTCATAAGTATCGCGTGAATGTTAGCAATTGTGAAATATTCAATGATAGTTGAGTATGTGGACTTGCTGAAAAGCTCTTGTATTGACTCTTTCCGATGTTATGATTAATTGAAATTGCCTCAATTACTGAGATCATAGTTTGTTAGTTTTCAATGAAGTTTCTGATTCATACTTTACCTTGTGAACAAGTGGTTACTTTGGCATAACAAATTATATGACAATATATGTTGCTGTTCTAAAGATGATCATGATGCCCTCATGTCCGAATTTTATTTTATCGACACCTCTATCTCTAAACATGTGGACATATTTTTCGATTTCGGCTTTCGCTTTGCAAGTTCTAAGCTTGGGGGAGTTGATACGTCCATTTTGCATCATGCTTTTATAATGATATTTATTGCATTATGGGTTGTTATTACACATTATGGCACAATACTTATGCCCTTTCTCTCTTATTTTACAAGGTTTACACAAAGAGGGAGAATGCCGGCAGCTGGAATTCTGGACTAGAAAAGGAGCAAATCTGAGAAACCAATTCTGCACAACTCCAAAAGTCCTGAAACTTCATGGAGAATTATTTTGGAATATATAAAAAATATTGGGCGAAGAAAGTACCAGAGGGGACCCACAAGGAAACCACAAGGGTGGGGGCGCACCCTACCCCCCTAGGGGCACCCCCTACCTTGCCGCCCACCTGGCAGGCCCCCGGTGCTCATCTTGTGCTATATGAAGGGTTCTACCTGGAAAAAATCAAGAGGAAGCTTTCGGGACAAAGCGCCGCCGTCTCGAGGCGGAACTTGGGCAGAACCAATCTAGGGCTTCGGCGAAGCTGTTCTGCCAGGGAAACTTCCCTACCAAAGGGGGAAATCGAAGCCATCGTCATCACCAACGATCCTCTCATCGAGAGGGGGTCAATCTCCATCAACATCTTCACCAGCACCATCTCCTCTCAAACCGTAGTTCATCTCTTGTATCCGATCTTTGTCTCAAAACGTCAGATTGGTACCTGTGGGTTGCTAGTAGTGTTGATTATTCCTTCTAGTTGATGCTAGTTGGTTTATTCAGTGGAAGATTATGTTCAGATCCTTAATGCTATTCAATACTCCTCTAATTATGAACATGAATATGCTTTGTGAGTAGTTACATTTGTTCTGAGGACAAGGGAGAAGTCTTGTTATAAGTAATCATGTGAATTTGGTATTCGTTCGATATTTTGATGAGATGTATGTTGTCTCTCCTCTAGTGGTGTTATGTGAACATCGACTATATGACACTTCACCATTGTTTGGGCCTAGGGGAAGGCATTGGGAAGTAATAAGTAGATGATGGGTTGCTAGAGTGACAGAAGCTTAAACCCTAGTTTATGCGTTGCTTCGTAAGGAGCTGATTTGGATCCATATGTTTCATGCTATGGTTAGATTTATCTTAATTCTTCTTTCATAGTTGCGGATGCTTGCGAGAGAGGTTAATCATAAGTGGGAGGCTTGTCCAAGAAAGGGCAGCACCCAAGCACCGGTCCACCCACATATCAAATTATCAAAGTAACGAACGTGAATCATATGAGCATGATGAAAACTAACTTGACAGTAATTCCCATGTGTCCTCGGGAGCGCTTTACTTTACATAAGATTTCTTCGAGGCTTGTACTTTGCTACAAAAAGGATTGGGCCACCTTGCTGCACCCTAGTTACTTTTTTTACTTGTTACCTGTTACAAATTATCTTATCACACAACTATCTGTTACTGATAATTTCAGTGCTTGCAGAGAATACCTTGTTGAAAACCGCTTGTCATTTCCTTCTGCTCCTCGTTGGGTTCGACACTCTTACTTATCGAAAGGAATACGATAGATCCCCTATACTTTTGGGTCATCAGAGAGCTACCTTATGCCACCTTGAGCAAAGATGAAACGGGGCGACACCAAGAGCATGAAGACACCACAACACAATGATCGCCATTGGAGGGAACTGAACAAGCACATCAACGGGGAGTTGATGTTCGGGCACCACATGGAAAGGGTGTGCAAGGGGAGCGATCGTCATTGTGTAGTTTAAATATATCTGACATCATGTAGGGGGAGCCGCCCACACATGTGCAGTGCATCACTTTAAATTCACATGGCTCCATCCACGATGGTTAGGGTTTGGTTGAAATGAATTTCAAATGTAACTTGACTTACTTGATTTGAGTTTGAAATTCATTTTTAAGTTTTGAATTTGGTTTCAAAATGATTTCACATGTCAATGGTTTTGGTTTCAAACTAGATTCTAGTTTGAATTTGAATTAGGTTTGACATATGAGTTCATATTTGAATTTGAGTTGAATTGAAATGGTTTGAGTTAGGGTTTTAATAATATAAGTTTCATTTGAATTCACACTCAAGGTTTGATTGAAGTTTCATTAAATTTGAAATAAGGATTTAAACTTATTTGGATTTAGGTTAGGTTCGAATTTAAATTTGAATTGAAATTTGAAAAGTTTGACTCAAGTCTAAGTGAATTCACATCTGGTCCAGGTTGGTTCAAGAATTCATTTGCAAAATATTTCATTTAATTTGAATTAGCAAAACGAACTATATGTCCCATTTAATTTGAATTTAATTAAAATTAGATTTGAATTTCCTAAAGTTTTTTATTATGTCATACGTTATTTCCTAAATTTGAATTTTGTTTTTGAAATATAAAGTAAAATAAATTATCTAAATTAGTTTAAGATTAACAAGTTATAACCTCAATTAACTTTGAATTTTCTGAATTGAGTATTGTAGAACTTTATTTGAATTTCTATTTTAAATTATTTAAATTTGAATTGCAGTAGGTTTATTTAAAAAATATTTCACTATAATTATTCTGCAAATGATCATTTAATTTGAATTTATAGTTTGCAAGTTAAACCCTATTTAAGTTTGAAATGATTCTGTTTGAATTTGAATTTTAAAATATTGTAAAGTGGATTTTTATTGTTTTGGCAGAAACATTTTTTTATAAGTGTCATTTTTCAAAAATATTCATTCAATTTGGATTAACAGAAAATGTTATGATGATTTGAAGTTTCATGGGCTTTTCTGCAAAACTGCAATTTACCCCTCTCTCTCTGACTTATAGCCCCCCTCTCTCACACTGAGAGCATGTATAATACGGTGACATAGGCGGTTGTAAGACTTTAAATATTATATTTTTACTGAGTTGGAGGAGAGAGAAGACAAGCGGGTTGTAGATTTGCGGCAGAGTATAGCACATGCTCTAAGAAGCTTTGTGAGAGTGTAAGATGGGTCATATGGTAATAACGTAGTACTTTTTATAGCTAACTACTATACATGTTGGGATGACATGGCAACATGTTATAGCTAGGGAACAACGAGGTGCGGAGAAGGGCCGGGGACGAGCAGATCCGGGCGGTGGCGGCCATGCATAGCTTGGCGGCGGTGGTGGAGTCCAGAGACGGGCGAGCCCGATCCCTTCCATGGAGCTTCGGGCCGGTACCGGTGACCTTGCAGGGGTGGCGCGGCTAGATGCAAAGGCGCGGCGAGTGGAACGAGAGAAAGAGAGGGAGCGGCGGTGGGGTACCTCGGCTGCGCGGTAGTGTGGCTTGGGGACGGCGGCGCTCGACGAGGCCACGCTGGTGCTCCGCGGTGGCCATGGCAGCTTCAAGCGGTGGTTTGTGCGCTGACTACTTGTTGCGGTCCAGGGAATGCAACAAGAGCCTAGTTGCGCAAAACGTGGGCGCGGAGCGGGTTGCTCTCGTCCGTGTGATGAACAGACGATCCAACGGACACGGTACCGGCGGACGGTCGCGCACGATCGGTCGGCTGAAGGTATTGCATGAAGGATATATTGATGTTGATTTGATATTGTAGACGCGTCAAGCGCGTCATGGACCACTTCATCCGGCTCGTCAAGCGGGAGCACGACGTCGACATCTTCGGCGACGCGCGCGCGCTCGGGAAGCTCCGCCGCGAGTGCGAGCGCGCCAAGCGGGCGCTCAACACCCAGCTCCAGGTCCACGTGGAGATCGAGTCGCTGGCCGACGGTGTCGACCTGTCGGAGCCACTCACCTGGGCCCGCTTCGAGGAACTCAACGCCGACCTCTTCCGCAAGGCCATGGTGCCCGTGAAGAAGGCCATGGCAGACGCCGGGCTGGCCAAGGGCGACATCGACGAGGTGGTGCTGGTCGGCGGCAGCACCAGGATCCCCAAGGTGCAGCAGCTCCTCCGCGACTACTTCGGCGGCAAGGAGCCCCACAAGGGCGTCAACCCCGACGAGGCCGTCGCCTATGGCGCGGCCGTGCAGGGCGGCATCGTGCGCGGCGACGCCAAGAAGGTTGTGGTGCTGGACGTGACGCCGTTGACGCTCGGCATCGAGACGGCTGGCGGCGTGATGGCGAGCGTGATCCCCCGAAATACGCCGATCCCGACCAAGAGAACCAAGAAATGGCACTGGTGGTCCGAGAACTTGCGCTGCGGGTGCACTTAAGTCATGGTACTTGTAAACTGGAAAAACCCGTCATAGAACTTGCATTGCGGGTGTAGATAGGTCACATATGCCATCTAAACCGGCCAGCTGTCCTATTTTCGAGAAAAACCCGCCATAGAACTTGCATTGCGGGTGCAGATAGGTCACATTTCAAAATTTTCGTTCCTGGACATTTTTTAAAGTCACGAATCACAAATATTTTTAATAAATATTTTTTTATTTATCATCCGAGAACATTTTTTTAAAGTCACGTATCACAAACATTTTTTTAAATGTTCACCACTTAAAACAAATGTTCGCAAATCACAAATATTTTTCAAATTTATCGTTGTCAACCTTTTTTTAATGCCATGAATAAATAGTTTTCAAATTAATCATTCACGAACATTTTTAAATTTATCATTCAAAAACATTTTCAAATTTTTCGTTCCTGAACTTTTTTTGAAGTCACTAATCACAAATATTTTTAATTTATTGTTCGCAAACATTTTTTTAAAGTCACGGATCATGAATATATTTTTTGAAACGTTCGCGAACATTTTTTTAAAGTCGTGAACAAATAATTTTCAAATTTATCGTTCATGAACATTTTTTTAAAGTCACGAATCACATATATTTTTAAAGTCGTGAACAAATTTATCGCGCTTGATCGTTAGAGGGAGAAAACCGGGCAGCTGGCCGGTTCAGATGACCTGTGTGACCTATTTGTACCCGTAATGCAAGTTCTATGACGGATTTTTTCGGTTTGCAAGTACCGTGACTTAAGTGCATCCACAGCGCCAAGTTTTCGGACCGCCGGTGCCATCTACTCCTACGAGGACAGGCAGACGACGGTGACCATCACGGTGTTCGAGGGCGAGCGGAGCATGACAAAGGACGGGCAAGTTCGACCTCACCGGGATCGCGCCCGCGCCGAGGGGCACGCCGCAGATCGAGGTGACCCTGGAGGTGGACGTGAACGGCATCCTGCACGTCGGGGCGGCGGACAAGGGCACCGGCCGGTCGGAGAAGATCGAGATCAGCAGTGCCGGTCGTAGCATCAGCCAGGAGGAGATCGAGCGCATGGTGCAAGAGGCGGAGGAGTTCGCCGAGGAGGACAGGAAGGTGAGGGACAAGGTGGACGCGCGAAACAAGCTGGAGGCATACGTTTACAGTGCCCGGACGACAGCCGACAGCGAGCTGGGGGCCAAGATGGACGGCGCCGACAGGGAGAGGGTCAGGGAGGCGGCCAGGGAGGCCGGCGAGTGGCTCGAGGCCAACCCGGACGCTGACCAGGACGGCTACGCGAAGAAGCTCAAGGAGCTGGAGGATGTCTGCAGCCCAGCCTTCGCCGCCGCTTACGGGAACACTGGCGGTGGCCATGACGACGCCGCCGAGGAAGACGATGAACACGACGAGCTCTAGGATTCTACAGTTCAGTACTAGTAGCTACAGTAGATTTTTTTTCTTCTTAAAGCTTTAGTAAGATTAGGATTGAATTACGTATGCCCCGACTAACGAACGCCCATAGTCATGTTTATTGTTTGTCTGGTTTATTAATACATCATGCATTGTTTGGCTAGACAATTTTGGAAAATAATTTTACAAGAACAAATTCAATTTTCCAGATGGTGTTTGTCAGATTCAGTAGATGCAATGGCGGTGTTTTGCACACTACCTTGTTGCATTGCTTGGAGTTTTCTCGTATTTGATCTTTGGGGTGAAAACTCATAATTGGGTCTTTGTTGGTTGGATCTAATGACGGCGACGCTTATGAGTTGTTCCCTTTCAAATGCATTGCTATTGAACAATATTTATCGTAGTCCTGAGATGGTTGGTATCGATGGTAATTGTATTTGTCGATCACTTCGGGGCTCTTATTTTCCTTTTTGTTTCTACGCCAGAAATAATTTCGGTCTTGTATGATTTCACTATTTGCAGGCGTGTTTTTTTGTGTGTGTTGGTATTCGTTGTATGCATCTTAATTGTGCAAAGGCCGGTGTACTCTTTTATATTTGTATATTCGCTTGATGCATTACGAGTCAATAAAGCATGCTTTATTAAAATAAATGTAGGAGCAGGGGTGAAATAAATATGAGTAATGCTACATCTACTGATGTTCTAGTCGGAGGAGATTTTCCCAGACAAGGACCGTTCGAGCATCTCTAGCAAATCTCATAAAAGGCCTGAAACTGTAAAAAAAACACCATTTTGTGGTTTTGGGCCGAAAAAAAAACAGATCCTGCAAAACGGTCGGCACTGGAAAAAAAATTATTGAGCTCCCCGTAAAAAACCCATCGTACCCAAGATGTCTAGTTTTTTAGTTAGATTTTTGGGGTGAACTGAAAAGCCGACGACGGTTGGCCGGAGGGAAATTTCAGCCCAACCATCACCAGACTGGCGCCAGACTCGCCGGAGCCCCGGCGAAATTCCACCAAGGTGCTCCGATTCTGGCCAAATCCCCTCCAATTTCCGGTGGTCAACCCCGATTCCAACCGATTTTGGTCAATTGCGGCGTAAGAGCAGGAGCTCAGGGAGGCGGACGCCATTGACGGGCAGCGGCGACACGTTCTCCCAGCGGAAGACGGCTGCTCGCACAGGCGCCACGGCGTTAGTACATGGCCGGGCGCGCGAACCAGTTCGACGTGAACACAACCACTAGCCACGTGCATCCACCGCTAGTCGGGCTCGTCGAGATGGAGGTCGCTGGGTCTGGCAAACACCTCCACCTGCAGGTCAGGGCATACCGTCGCATTTCACAGGATCTGTTGTTCTACCAGAGCTCCCGCGATACCGTAAAATCGTTTTGCAGTATACCTTAATCTGTTTTTGCAGTACCGACTTTTAAGGGATCCGCTAGAGATGCTCTTAAGATGTATGCATATTGACAGTATGAGGCCACGAGACCTGAATCCTGACACTGATATGTTTCCTGCCAAAACAGTTGGCCTGCAGCACAAACACACTAAAAGCAAAACACTACTACAAGATGTCTACCCTGCGCTGAGTTACCTTTTGACAGTGTATTCGATGAGGTTGGTAAAACGGCTCATCCGATTCAGCTAATCAAGCACGGTGTGTATAGTTTCTCGGCACTAGTAGTAGTAGCAGCAGGCGTCAACGTATCATCGGGTTCATTGTGCCATCAGTTTGCCGGCTTCATGAAAGGCCAGGCCGAGGAGCACAAGTCCTGGGCGGTGTTCCCATCGCCGTCCTTGATCTGGAGATCGGCGTGGTGCTTGACGAGCAGTTCGGCGATGTCCTCCCTCTCGCAGAGGACGGCGTAGTGGAGCGCTGTCTGCCCTTCGTTGTCCTGGACATGGAGAGACAAGGGTTCAGTGTCTGAAGGTCGCAAAAGGTTTGCTTCTGCACACTGCAGCTGTACGATATTGATACTAAATTGGGTCTAACGTAGTAGATGAACTGAACCGACTGTTTAAGCAGTTAGCTAGCTGGTTGAATGTTGCAGGCTGACAGCTTGCCGACATGTAACAAATATCCGACATTTTGTCGGTTTGGTACAGCTTGTGATGCAAGCCCCACTAAAAATACTTGGTCAGAGTTACCACAAGTTTCTTTTGTTCAAATACACTCACCAAACTGCCTAGAAATTTCAAAATGCAGTGAATAAAGGGTACACGACAAATTCAGATACCTGAGCATTCACGTCTGCATTTGAGTTGACAAGAACCTCGACAGCATCTAGATGACCCCGGTCCACAGCCCAGTGCAACGGAATTCTCTCTTCGCTATCTGAAACCAAAGTATGCCTAAATGAGTCATTGCTACATAGAGAACAGAAAGATGGATGTTCTACAAACACAAACCTCTTATGTTGATTTGTACAGCTGCAGCCAGATGCTTTTTAACGTCATCAATTGCACCTTCCCTTGCAGAAACATGGATGTCACCAAGTTCTCTGCAGGTACAAACCAGTTCATTGTAATCCTAGAAACACTAGTTCAGGCAAAGTACTAAATGGATTATATGAATAAATACAACTTTTTTGCAGCATGATGGAGACAAACTAGCTGCATACCAAATAATGAATCATCTCACTTTTATTTGCTATGTTCTATCAGTTAGCAAAAGAAATAAACTATACAGCATTAGGTGAACTTGGCTACACACCATCAAGGCGACATTAATGCACAGGGAGGAGGTGTAAGGTGTGTCCTTGTTGTAGAAAGACTTACGATTCATTTCCTTGATCTTCCTCGTACATTAAACTGCTAAATACAGGTCCCATTGGTCCCTTCGAACCTGATGCAGACATTGTGGTTTCCCCATCTTTCTTTTTCTGGAATCATGTCAAACAGATTATATCAAACAGAGCAAACACTGTGATGTACATTCCTATAAAAATGGTAAAGAATATGTGGCCATAGGTCGAATTATAAAACTTGCTGAGCCATCAGACCAGTTAGGGAATATCTCATCAACAATTGTTATGTACTCCTCCATAGCTTCTTCTGTTGGCATAGCACCCAATTTATTCCAAGCATTCCTAGCAAACAAGTGCTCAATCAACAAAGATACTTGGTAAACTGTATTGACTTTCCAAACTGAGAAAAACACATACAGGTCTACTGCTAATATATGTTCAATGCAAACAGTAAACGTCTGAGCTCTGGTACCCATATTGGAATATCCAGAGTAACAAAGGGCATCTTCAAAGTGAAAATTCTAAGGCCTACACAACTATTCAGCATTATCACAAGTGACATTCCTGGACATAGGTCATGGATGCTCAGGCAAAATTAGCACAAACAAATAACACAAGCATTCAATCCATTGGTGAAGCCAAGCAAGCACCCAGGGACAATTAGCAAATGGAGAAACACAGACAGAGCGAAAGCTTAAAGGTCTAAGGTTGATACATGTTTCACTATGAAAAATAGATGTCTTAGTTCCAGTGCTCATATATGAAAATCCAGAGCACTAAAGGGCATTACCAAAATGAAAAACTCTAAGCCCTACACGACTATGCAGCCTGATCACAAACGGCATTCTTGGTCCTCTTGGATATAGATCAGTTGCGTTGAATATAAGCACTTTGATGTTCAGGTTAAAGTAGCACTAACAGTCAATGGAACACGCAAGCAATTGACGGAGCCCATAAAAAACCTAGAGACAATTTACCAATTTATCATACATGTAACTGAACCTAGGGAACCCATAAACTAGCACGAGGAGGCTTGCTTGTGCACCAAACCTACTGAGCCAGTGGACCAGCTCTCGGTCTTAACAAGAACTATAGCTAGGAAGCTAGCACCAGATGCACTTGGGGATATACTAGTTATGCACTTCACATCCGGATGGCAATTACCTAGTAATATAGGCTAAAATTACCTAGTAAGTGCTCAATCAATAAGGTACTAGGTAAACTGAATTGACTTTCCAAATTGAGAAGCGCAGACAGAGCATAAGCAAAGAGGTCAAGTGCTAATATGTATTCAATGCAAATAGTAGACGTCTAAGTTCTGGTGCTCATATTGGAACATCCAGAGCACCAAAGGCATCTTCAAAGTGAAAATTCTTACCCCTACACAACTATTCGGCATAATCAGAATTCAAAAGTAACATTCTCGATATAGATCATGGATGTTCAGGGGAAAGTATCACAAACAGATAATGCAAACAACCAATCAATCGGTGAAGCCAATCAAGAACCTAGATACAGTTACCAAATTGCGAAGCACAGGCAGAGCAAAACCGAAAAGGTCTATTGCTAATACATGTTCACTGTGAAATAATAGATGCCTGAGTTCCGATGCTCATATATGAAAATCCAAAGCAGCAAAGGGCATCATCATCAAAGTGAAACTCTTAAGCCCTCATAATTATGCAGCCATGATCACAAATGATATTACTCGATTTAGATCAGTTGCAATAAATGTAAGTACTTGGATGCTCATGTTAAAGTAAAGTATCAAGAGCAGGCAATGCAAACACACAATCAATTGGCGAAACCCATCGACAACCTAGAGATAAATCCTGTACACCAAACCTAGAGAACCATTGGACCAATTCTAAGTATTTATCAACAACTCTAGCTAGGATTTAGCAAAAGTTGAACTTGGGGATATATACTAATCATGAACAATCTCTCGTGGTCGGTCCGACTCAGAAATCACACCAAAGTTCACATCCCATCGGCAGTCCCCGTAGCAACACAAGCTAAATTTAGACATGGATCATATCCAACCCACCTCATAACCCCTATCGGCTATCCCCTAGAAAATATAAGGCTAAACCCAACTGTGGCAGAAGGTGGATCCAGATTCCAAGGAATCGAGCGAGGCAAGGGGGGCGGAACCTACCACTTGGCGCGGGCCTTGAGCTTGAGGGCGGAGGGCTGCGGCGCGGTGCAGGGCCCCTCGGTGGCGATCTTGTAGAGGCCATAGAGGCGGAGCTGCGCCTGCTCGGGGACGCCGGCGGCGGAGGCGGCGACGAAGGCGGAGGCGGCGCTGAAGTCCTCGTCGAGCTCCGTGCTCTCCACGCCCTCCCAGTCGCCGTCGCTGTCGCTGTCGCCGTCGCCGTCGCCGCCGTCGAGCGCGGGGGCGGCGGCGTCCGGGGAGGAGGAGGGGGCGGGAGCGGGGGCGGAGCGGGTGATCCGGAGGTTGTCCTCCTTGAAGGCGAGGACGACGGAGATGAGCTTGGCGACGAGGAAGGCGAAGATGAGCCCGATGACCGCCGACTGGGCCAGCTCCTGCCAGTCGCCGCCCATGGCCGCCGGCGAGGCGCGAATCTCAGATGCCGCTGGCCGGGGTGAGAGAGCACGAGAGGGGGAGGGGACGAGCTCAACTCGTGGTTTTTCCTGAAGTCAATTTGGTTTGGTTTACGACTTTACGGCAAAGGCAAAAGTAGCGCTTAACCCCACACAACCGTATTCGTATGGAATTAAGGTAATCACGTACGCCGAGTTTGTTTAGAAAAACAGTTTTACTGAGTCTAAGTCTATTCGGATTTCGTTATCCCTCTGTAATATCAAAAACGCTCTTATATTATGTTGGTGATCCTTGTATTGCAAAAATAGGATAGCTAGAGGTCTTATGTGTAAAGTTGCAACTCTGTAAATATCCTATACAGGAGAGTGAATCTAGAGTTTTGCTATTCCCGACCAAAACTTTCAGAGTACTCTTCCCCTCTTCTCCCTTCTTCTCCTCCAAACTCTAATCTTGGAGAGGATCCAGTGAATGTGAATCTACATGGCATCAGAGCTTTGGCAAGATCCATCCCGGTGACGCTCGTGTGGACATTGCTGGGCGTTCGGGAGGTGAAGGCAGCGGGATTGAGACCCAGTACGGGGTGGGGAGTCGAATCGGGGCTACCTGAAGAAGGTTGCGGGGGTCCCTGGACCAGAGAAAAGAGGAGCATAAGGTAGGAGGTTGTTGTTGTTTCGATTTGGAGAAATAGGGGACTGCTGCTGCAAATTTGGGGAGGAAGAAGAGAGATTGAGGGCTGCTGTTGTGTGGTCTCTAGTAGAGAGCAGCAGAGAGTTTGTAAAGAAGAGAGATTGAGCACTGCTGCTGCTGAGTGTGGAGGAATTGAAGATATGGCAGGCAATGGTAGTGCTCCAGGGGCAGTCACAGCAGGGGAGCTTGCTGCTGTCTTGCATGCCATGGATGAGAAATATCAGGTGTTGTTTGATGCGATTAGCAAGCAAGCAGGGAACTCAAGATCAGAAGTGGAGGCAAAAGAGGATATACATCCTTTGCAAATGCCCCATGTAAAATTAGAAGGACCAGAAAATTATGTGAGCTGGGCAGAGCATGCAGAGACCATCTTGGTTTCCAGGAAGCTTGAAGCTTACATTCTAGGCACGGTGGAGAAGTCTATGGATGAGAGTTCCAAAGAAGGTTAGAAGTGGAAGATGACAAATGCACTAGTGAGGGTGTGGTTATTGAGCTCTCTATCACCTCAGATTGCTAAACAAGTCGAAAGGATTAAAGAAGCTTTTGAAATTTGGAGGTTATTGAAAGGGACATTCTCAGGAGTAGTAAACGAAATGCTTGCTTGTAAGATTCAGAAGGAGTTACAAGATTTGTGCCAAGGCGAGAAGACAGTGGTTGACCATGTTTCTGAACTAAAACGACTTTGGAGCGATTTGGATTATTATGATCCAATCAAGATGGAGTGTGGAAAATGTATTGAAAATACAACAAATGGACAGAGAGAACGCGTGTTAGGGATTTTCTGAATGGACTTAATCCCAAATTTGAGAATAGGAGGGCAGCACTTTATGGCAGTGGCAAGTTACCTCCTTTGGAGCAAGCGATATTTGCAATCATTAGTGAGGAGACACGCCTGAAATTGGAGGTTGGAGGACCATCTATGCAGGGCATAGCACAGAGGCGTTCAGCCCTTCTTGTCACAGAAAATGCAAATAACCGGCGGTTTGGGTTGAACACGTCCGAACGAAATTTCTTTGAGTGTGGCCAGCCAGGGCATATAAGATCATTTTGTCATCAATTATTTGGGGGTGGACGTGGAAGAGGTCAAAACTGGCGCGGCAAAGGTCGTGGACGGGGGTTTGATGGGCGGTATTGGTCGTGGCCGTGCCACAGGCAGGGCAAATGCCTTAGTTATGGTAGATGAACACTCTCAAAATGTGAACGTGGAAATGAGCACGGATGACTGGGAGAAGTGGCAGCAATTTAAAGGGTTGAGGTTAGGTGATAAGCAAACTACTGAAGCGCCCACAACACCATCCTCTGCCGCATCTGCAAATTTTAGTGGTAACATTCCTAATGCTCATACTTCTAATTTTCGTGATGCACCATGGTTAATAGATTCTGGTGCATCTAGACATATGGCTGGTTCACACAAGAAATTTACTAATTATGTCCGTGAATTGAGAGGGCAAAGTGTAAAGTTGGTTGATGGTTCCACACAAACTATTATGGGTTCAGGGACACTCATGTGTAACTCTAATATGCCCATCTCATCTGTGCTACATGTTCCTTCATTTCCAATTAACCTTCTGTCTATAAGTTGCATTACAAGTGAGCTGAATTGTGTTGTCATCTTTTTCCCATCATGGTGTTTAATTCAGGAACTTGGGACTGGAAGAAGACTTGGGACAGGGAGCATGCATGATGGATTGTATTATTTGGATGATAATACATCACCGGCTATCGCTGCTGCTCTATCCTCTTCACCACTTGAAGAATTTATGCTACAACACCGAAGACTTGGGCATATATCTTTTGTTATTCTGGGTCAGCTTTATCCTAATCTCTTTAATAAAGTTAGAAAGGAGGACTTGGTATGTGATGCTTGCCTATATGGAAAGCAAATCCGGAGCACTTATATTCTATCTGATCATAGAAGTGATGTCCCACTTCAGACAATACACTCTGATGTGTGGGGTCCTAGTGGAGTAGTGTCTATCAATGGATATCGTTATTTCGTTACCTTTATTGACTGTTGTACTAGGACCACTTGGGTGTATGTGTTGAGGAACAAAAATGATGTATTTTAGTGCTTTAGAGATTTTCATAATATGATTATGACTCAGTATGATGCATGTGTTAAGGTATTTAGGACTGATAATGGCACGGAGTATATAAATAGGGAGTTTGATGGTTATTTGTCGAGCTTTGGAATAATGCATCAGACTACCTGTCCGGTTACCTCTAAGCAGAATGACTTAGCTGAGAGAAAGAATAGGCATTTGTTAGAGGTAACCCGCTGTATGATGATGGCTATGAATGTTCCTATGTTCTTATGGAATGAGGCAGTAATGACAGCAGCATACCTAATTAATAGAATGCCATAGAGTCCTTGGGTAAAAGACGCCAATAGAGTGTTTAACATGCAAGACTTCTTATGTTGTTCCGCCAAAGGTGTTCGAGTGTATGTGTTTTGTGAAAGATTACAGGCCATCTGTTGGAAAGTTAGATCCAAGGGCTTTGAAGTGTGTGTTTGTGGGGTATTCTGGGAAGCAAAAAGGCTATAAGTGTTGGTGCCCATCAGAAAACCGAATGTTCGTGAGCATGGATGTAATCTTCAGGGAACACATACCATTTTATGGAGAACCTATAGATTTAACTGATGTATTTCCTGATCTGTTTCCTAGTGATGTTTCAGACCCGGGCAACAAGGCAGGGGGAGAAAAAGGATAAGAGAGCAACTCTACGCCATCAAAGCAAGTGGTGGTTGGAGCAATACCACTTGAGGATGGGAATGATGATAGAGATGTTGATCTTAGAGGAGGACAAGAGCAGATGCAAGGGGAGCAACAAGATACATCAGCTGAGGCTATACGGTGGTCAAGGCCGAATGAAGAACAAAATATACAGGTATATACACGAAGACGTAAACCTGAGGAAGAACAAGTGCAAGGGGAGGAAATCAGTTTAGGGGAGGATGATTCAGAAGCAAAAATTCAATCCGGCATGCATGATTCAAGTTCACAACCATCAACTTCACCTCATACTCCATTACCATTCTCCACAAGCGATGGTACACCTCCTCTCACTTATGATGACTTAGATGTTCATATTGCTCATAGAAAGCAACCTCGCACTACTGCTGGAAAATTGCCCTCTAAATTTGCCCCATATGATATCTCCAATTATGTTTCATACTCTTCTGTCGGGCCCCTATATAAGTCATTTATAGCTTCCTTGCATTCCGTTGTACCTATACCACGTGACTGGTAGGAAGCGAAGCAATATCCAGAATGGAGGGCAGCAATGTTGGAAGAAATGGCAGCTCTTGATAAGAACCAAACATGGGTACTTACTTATCTACCTGTAGATAAGATAGTTGTGGGTTGTAAGTGGGTATTTACAATTAAGCAAGCTCCAAACGATAAGGTGGAAAGATATAAGGCTAGACTAGTGGCAAAAGGGTACAGTCAAACTTATGGGGTGGATTATGGTGAAACGTTTGCTCTGGTAGCAAAATTGAGTACTGTCAGGACTTTAATGTCGATAGCTGCAAATCATAAGTGGAAATTGTTTCAGATGGATGTTAAAAATGCTTTTCTTCACGAAGATCTGCAAGAGGAGGTTTATATGGAAATTCCTCCTGGGTTTAGTAGCCAGGAAACAGAGGGTAAAGTGTGTCGGTTAAGAAAATCCCTCTACGGACTGAAACAGTCTCCTAGGGCATGGTTTGGAAGGTTCCAGAAGGAAATATGTTCCATGGGGTATCGGCAAAGCAATGCAGATCATACCCTGTTCTTTAAATGTCAGCATGATCAAATCACTATTCTTCTTGTTCATGTAGATGACATTGTGATTACAGGCAACAATGAGGTGGAGATATCTCACTTGAGTAAGATGCTAGCAAAGTCATTTGAAGTCAAGGACATGGGATATCTTCACTACTTCTTGGGCATTGAAGTTGCATATGGCCCAAAAGGTATTTATCTCTCACAAAGAAAATATGTGCTTGATTTACTTGAGGAGACGGGTATGCTAGGATGTAAACCTGCAGTTACTCCAATAAAACAGAATTATCGAATCATGGCAGATGGTGGTGATCCCGTTGATAGGCACCAATACCAGAGGCTAGTTGGGCGATTAATCTATCTATCACATACAAGACCTGATATTGCATATGCTGTTAGTGTCGTAAGTAGATATATGCATGACCCAAAGACTAGCCACTTAGATGTTGTGAATAGAATTCTGAGATACTTAAAGAGTTATCCTGGGAAAGGAATCTTGTTCTCTAATCATGGACATCTGAGGGTAGAGGGTTACACCGATGCGGACTTGGCTGGATGCTTAGATGATAGACGTTCAACTTCGGGCTACTGCATGTTTGTGGGAGGAAATCTGGTTAGTTGGAGAAGCAAGAAGCAGAGTGTCGTGGCTCGCTCGACAGCAGAAGTTGAATTTAGGTCCATAGCTTTGGGTTTGTGTGAACTAATGTGGTCGAAAACATTACTAACTGAGTTGCAGCTATGGACTGGTGCATCTATTCAGGTTTATTGTGATAATCAAGCCACAATTAACATAGTGAATAACCCAGTTTATCATGATAGAACTAAACATATTGAGATAGATAGGCACTTCATCCGAGAGAAATTAGATGAAGGGCTATTCCAAATTAGTTATGTTAAGTCTGTAGATCAGCTTGTAGATGTATTAACAAAAGGAATAGGTGTTGTATCATTTATGAGGATTTGTAACAATATGGGGCTTATTGACATCTTTGCCCCATCTTGAGGGGGAGTGTTGGTGGTCCTTGTGTTGCAAAAGTAGGATAGCTAGAGGTCTTATGTGTAAAGTTGCAACTCTATAAATATCCTATACAGGAGAGTGAATCTAGAGTTTTGCTATTCCCGACCAAAACTTCCAGAGTACTCTTCCCCTCTTCTCCCCTCGTGTCCTCCAAACTCTAATCTTGGAGAGGATCCAGTGAGTGTGAATCAACATATTATAAAATGGAGGGAGTATGTCACTGATAACCCACAAGTATAGGGGATCAATTGTAGCCTCTTTCGATAAGTAAGAGTGTCGAACCCAACGAGGAGCTAAAGGTAGAACAAATATTCCCTCAAGTTCTATCGACCACCGATACAACTCTACGCACACTTGACGTTCGCTTTACCAGAAACAAGTATGAAACTAGAAGTACTTTGTAGGTGTTTTTGGATAGGTTTGCAAGAAAGTAAAGAGCGAGTAAATAAAAGCTAGGGGCTGTTTAGATGAAGACACAACTAATTTAGTTTTAGTAGAGAGCTTTTGTCAACAAGAAAGTTATTTGTCCCTAGGCAATCAATAACTAGACCGGTAATCATTATTGCAATTTTATTTGAGGTAGAGGCATAAGCTAACATACTTTCTCTACTTGGATCATATGCACTTATGATTGGAACTCTAGCAAGCATCCGCAACTACTAAAGATTCATTAAGGTAAAACCCAACCATAGCATTAAAGTATCAAGTCCTCTTTATCCCATATGCAAACAACCTACTTACTCGGGTCTGTGCTTCTGTCACTCACGCCACCCACCATAAGCAAATCATGAACATATTGCAAACCCTACAGCGGGGATCCCTCACGCTTGCGTGACACGGAGAGCACCATAGGACATCACCAATAATAAAACATGCAACTCAAACCAATCTTGATCATCAAATAGCCCGTGGGACAAAACAGATCTACTCAAACATCATAGGATAGCCATACATCATTGGGAAATAATATATAATGTTGAGCACCATGTTTAAGTAGAGATTACAGCGGGTAAGAGAGAGGTTACACCGCTGCATAGAGGGGGGAAGAGTTGGTGATGATGGCGGTGAAGTTGTTGGTGAAGATGACGGTGATGATGATGGCCTCGGCAGCGCTCCGGCGCCACCGGAAGCAAGAGGGAGAGGGCCCCCCTTCTTCTTCTTCTTCTTCCTTGACCTCCTCCCTTGATGGGAGAAGGGTTTCCCCTCTGGTCCTTGGCTCCCATGGCGTGGGAGGGGCGAGAGCCCCTCCGAGATTGGATCTATCTCTCTGTCTCTCTCTGGTTCTGCGTTATGTTCTGGCTCTGTTTCACTGTTTCGTGTATATATGGAGATCCGTAACTCCGATTGCCCTCAAACCTTCGCCGTGATTTTTTTCCGAAAATTAGCTTTCTTGCAGCAAAAGAAGAGCGTCAACCGCCTTACAGGTGGGTCACGAGGGTCAGGGGCGCGGCGCCCCCTACCTCGTGCCCACCTCGGACACTGGTTCGCGTTGATTTTTCCTCCAGATTTTCCAAATATTCTGAAAAGTACTTCCGTCCGTTTTTATCCCGTTTGGACTCCGTTTGATATGGATATTCTGCGAAACCAAAAACATGCAACAGAAAGGAACTGGCACTGGGCACTGGATCAATATGTTAGTCCCAAAAATAGTATAAAAAGTTGCCAAAAAGTATATGAAAGTTGAATAATATTGGTATGGAACAATCAAAAATTATAGATACGACGGAGACGTATCAACATCCCCAAGTTTAATTCCTGCTCGTCCTCGAGTAGGTAAATGATAAAAAGATAATTTTTGATGTGGAATGCTACCTAGCATAATCTTGATCATATGTCTAATCATGGCATGAATATTAAGACATGAGTGATTCAAAGCAATAATCTATCCTTTGACATAAAAATAATAACACTTCAAGCATACCAACCAAGCAATTATGTCTTATTGAAATAACATAGCCAAAGAAAGATCATCCCTACAAAATCATATAGTCTGGCTATGCTCCATCTTCACCACACAAAGCATTCACATCATGCACAACCCCGATGACAAGCCAAGCAATTGTTTCATACTTTTGACGTTTCTCAAACCTTTTCAACTTTCACGCAATACATGAGCGTGAGCCATGGACATAGCACTATAGGTGGAATAGAATATGATGATGGGGGTTATGTGGAGAAGACAAAAAGGAGAAAGTCTCACATCAACTAGGCGTATCAACGGGCTATGGAGATGCCCATTAATAGATATCAATGTGAGGAGTAGGGATTGCCATGCAACGGATGCACTAGAGCTATAAGTATATGAAAGCTCAAACTGAAACTAAGTGGGTGTGCATCCAACTTGCTTGCTCATGAAGACCTAGAGCATTTGAGGAAGCCCATCGTTGGAATATACAAGCCAAGTTCTATAATAAAAATTCCCACTAGTATATGAAAGTGATAACTCAAGAGACTCTCTATATGAAGAATATGGTGCTACTTTGAAGCACAAGTGTGGTAAAAGGATAGTAACATTGCCCCTTCTCTCTTTTTCTCTCTTTTTTTCTTTTTTTTCTTTTTTTGGGCCTTCTCTTTTTTTGCCTTTCTCTTTTTTTTTCGTCCGGAGTCTCATCCCGACTTGTGGGGGAATCATAGTCTCCATCATCCTTTCCTTACTGGGGCAATGCTTTAATAATGATGATCATCACACTTTTATTTACTTACAACTTAATATTACAACTCGATATCTAGAACAAAGATATGACTCTATATGAATGCCCCCGTCGGTGTACCGGGATGTGCAATGATCTAGCGTAGCAATGACATCAAAAAATGGACAAGCCATGAAAACATCATGCTAGCTATCTTACGATCATGCAAAGCAATATGACGATAAATGCTCAAGTCATGTATATGATGATGATGGAAGTTGCATGGCAATATATCTCGGAATGGCTATGGAAATGCCATGATAGGTAGGTATGGTGGCTGTTTTAAGGAAGATATAAGGAGGTTTAGGTGTGACAGAGCATGTCATATCACGGGGTTTGGATGCACCGGCGAAGTTTGCACCAACTCTCGAGGTGAGAAAGGGCAATGCACGGTACCGAAGAGGCTAGCAATGATGAGAGTGCGTATAATCCATGGACTCAACATTAGTCATAAATAACTCACATACTTATTGCAAAAATCTATTAGTTATCAAAACAAAGTACTACGCGCATGCTCCTAGGGGGATAGATTGGTAGGAAAAGACCATCGCTCGTCCCCGACCGCCACTCATAAGGAAGACAATCAATAAACACCTCATGCTCTGACTTCGTTACATAACGGTTCACCATATGTGCATGCTACGGGACTTGCAAACCTCAACACAAGTATTTCTCAATTTCACAATTACTCAACTAGCACGACTCTAGTATCACCACCTTTATATCGCAAAACTATTGCAAGGAATCAAACATATCATATTCAGTGATCTACAAGTTTTATGTAGGATTTTATGACTAACCATGTGAATGACCTGTTCTGTCATCTCTCTAAATAGATATAAGTGAAGCAAGAGAGTTTAATTCTTTCTACAAAAGATATGCCCAAGCTCTAACAAATATAAGTGAAGCAAAAGAGCATTCTACAAATGGCGGTTGTCTATGTAAAGAGAAACAGGCAATCCAAGCTTCAAATGATATAAGTGAAGCACATGAAGCATTCTATAAAGCCATACTCAAAAGATATAAGTGAAGTGCAAAGAGCATTCTATAAATCAACCAAGGACCATCTCATACCAGCATGGTGCATAAAAGAAAAGTGAAAACTAAAGCAAAAGACGCTCCAAGATTGCACATATCGTATGAACGAAATGAATCCGAAAACATACCGATATTTGTTGAAGAAAGAGGGGATGCCTCCCCAGCATCCCCAAGCTTAGACGCTTGAGTCTCCTTGAATATTTACTTGGGGTGCCTCGGGCATCCCCAAGCTTGAGATCTTGCCTCTCTTCCTTCTTCTCACATCGAAACCTTCTCAATCATCGAACACTTCATCCACACAAAACTTCAACAGAAAACTCGGTAAGATCCGTTAGTATAATAAAGCAAATCACTACTCTAAATACTGGTGCAAACCAATTCATATTTTCTTTTTGCATTGTGTCTACTGTAATATAACTTTTTCATGGCTTAATCCACTGATATAATTTGATAGTTTCATCAAAACAAGCAAACTATGCATCAAAAACAAAATCTGTCTAAAACAGAACAGTCTGTAGCAATCTGAACATTCACCGTACTTCTGATACTTGAAACATTCTGCCAAAATTAGGAAAACTAAACAATTTGTACAACAATACAGTGAAAAAAGAATCAGAACCATTTGACGTTCCAGTAAAAAATTAAAAATCACGCACTACAGCCAAAGTTTCTGTCCTGCACCATACAAACCAACAAGCATTGTAAACATCCTAAAGGCAAACCTTGGCACATTATTTTTATAATACAATGAAATTGTACAAGGGGATAATTATTTTTATTGAAAAGTTTCTGTAATCAAGATTCATAAAGTTTCCGTGAGCATGAACAAAGTTCAAGGCTAGCTCCCACTTCAACAATGCTTGTCTTTCTCACTTTTGCTTTCCTTTTTGAAAAAGTTTTGGGTTCCCCTCTTTATTTTTTTTGTTTTTAAACTATATGAAAGCACTCAACAGAAATAAATGACTCTCTAAAACTTCCGGGTTGTCTCCCTGGCAGCGTTTTCTTTAAAGCCATTAAGCTAGGCATATTGTGCTCAAGTAATGGATCCACCCGAATCCCAAGGTATATCAAAGCCAATTTTAATTAACAATGATTTGTAATTTAGTAATGAGCACAAGGCAACATATATCATGCAACAACGAAGTCTAACTCTCTTCCTATGCATCGGCATGTCATAAAAGAACAGTTCATGCACACAAAGTAAAGGCCAATACATAGTATAAGCAGTTCCTTGCAATTCTATCGTATTGGAAAAATAAAGAGGCGGAGATGTAGTCCCTCTCTCATAATAATTGCAAGTAGGAGCAGCAGGCACATGCATATTATATATATCTATCAAAATCATCATGTGCAACGGTAAAAGGCAACCCATCAATATAATCCTTAATAAGTGCAAACTTCTCCGATATAGTATAATTGGGAGAATTCAAAAAGATAATAGGACTATCATACGTGGGTGCAATAGCAACAATTTCATGTTTAACATAAGGAACTATAGCAAGTTCATCTCCATAAGCATAATTCATATTGGCATCTTGACCACAAGCATAGCAAGCATCATCAAAAAGGGATATTTCAAAAGAATCAATGGGATCATAGCAATCATCCTTTGGTAAGCACGAAGGGGAATTAAATAATGTATGAGTTGAAGAGTTACTCTCATTAGAAGGTGGGCACGGGTGATCATCCGCTCTTCCTCCTTTTGTTCTTCGCTCTCCTCCTCATCTTTTTCATCCAATGAGCTCACAGTTTCATCAACTTCTTCTTCCATAGATTTCTGCAAAATATTAGTCTCTTCTTGGACAGCCGAGACTTTCTCAATAAGTGCATTAATATAGGCATTATATTCATAATTCTCATAACAATATTTAAGGATAGCTAAATTTTCAGATCTATAACAAGCATCATCAAAATCCTCAAACTCTTTAAACATGGATTCAATTTCATAAGCACCCATAAAAGCAACAAATTCTTCTATTTGTTCGACATCATAGTAATCGTATATACCATTAGCATAAGAAGCTAAGGTTTCATTATCATTAAATTTGCATGAAAAGGGAAGGTGTGGAGCATTCATCCTAGAGCAACAAGTATAATCATATTCCAAGCATAGTTGTCTAGCATACCACTTCAAGATATAAATTTGATCCCATAATAGTTTCCCTTTTTGAGTTAAGCAATAATCCCTAAAGTATTCACGTTGATCCAACGTTACTCTCATTACCAAATTGAATGAGGTTTTCTCAGGATTATCAAAGTGGTACATAATATTTTTCACATATTGAGCATCAAGGGTTTTAGGAGGTTCCTCATCTCCATGAGTAGCAAGTACACCTAATTTTTTTTCGTATTTCATGTTCCATATCCATAACTAAAGATAAAGAACAACTAAGAACAGAAAATAAAAATTACTTAGTGATAAAGCAAACAAGCACACACGAGAATATTCACCCCACGCTATTGCTCCCCAGCAACGGCGCCAGAAAAAAGTCTTGATAACCCACAAGTATAGGGGATCAATTGTAGCCTCTTTCGATAAGTAAGAGTGTCGAACCGAACGAGGAGCTAAAGGTAGAACAAATATTCCCTCAAGTTCTATCGACCACCGATACAACTCTACGCACACTTGACGTTCGCTTTACCGGAAACAAGTATGAAACTAGAAGTACTTTGTAGGTGTTTTTGGATAGGTTTGCAAGAAAGTAAAGAGCGAGTAAATAAAAGCTAGGGGCTGTTTAGATGAAGACACAACTAAATTAGTTTTAGTATAGAGCTTTTGGCAACAAGAAATTTATTTTTCCCTAGGCAATCGATAACTAGACCGGTAATCATTATTGCAATTTTATTTGAGGGAGAGGCATAATCTAACATACTTTCTCTACTTGCATCATATGCACTTATGACTGGAACTCTAGCAAGCATCCACAACTACTAAAGATTCATTAAGGTAAAACCCAACCATAGCATTAAAGTATCAAGTCCTCTTTATCCCATACGCAAACAACCTACTTACTCGGGTCTATGCTTCTGTCACTCACGCCACCCACCATAAGCAAATCATGAACATATTGCAAACCCTACAACAGGGATCCCTCACGCTTGCGTGACACGGAGAGCACCATAGGACAGCACCAATAATAAAACATGCAACTCAAACCAATCTTGATCATCAAATAGCCCGTAGGACAAAACAGATCTACTCAAACATCATAGGATAGCCATACATCATTGGGAAATAATATATAATGTTGAGCACCATGTTTAAGTAGAGATTACAGCGGGTAAGAGAGAGGTTACACCGCTGCAAAGAGGGGGGAAGAGTTGGTGATGATGGCGGTGAAGTTGTTGGTGAAGATGACGGTGATGATGATGGCCCCGGCAGCGCTCCGGCGCCACCGGAAGCAAGAGGGAGAGGGCCCCCCTTCTTCTTCTTCTTCTTCCTTGACCTCCTCCCTTGATGGGAGAAGGGTTTCCCCTCTGGTCCTTGGCTCCCATGGTGTGGGAGGGGCGAGAGCCCCTCCGAGATTGGATCTATCTCTCTGTCTCTCTCTGGTTCTGCGTTCTGTTCTGGCTCTGTTTCACTGTTTCGTGTATATATGGAGATCCGTAACTCCGATTGCCCTCAAACCTTCGTCGTGATTTTTTTCTTCCGAAAATTAGCTTTCTTGCGGCAAAAGAAGAGCGTCAACCGCCTTACAGGTGGGTCACGAGGGTCAGGGGCGCGCCCCCCTACCTCGTGCCCACCTCGGACACTGGTTCGCGTTGATTTTTCCACCAGATTTTCCAAATATTCTGAAAAGTACCTCCGTCCGTTTTTATCCTGTTTGATATGGATATTCTGCGAAACCAAAAACATGCAACAGAAAGGAACTGGCACTGGGCACTGGATCAATATGTTAGTCCCAAAAATAGTATAAAAAGTTGCCAAAAAGTATATGAAAGTTGAATAATATTGGTATGGAACAATCAAAAATTATAGATACGACTAGGGGTGGGCATAAAAACCGACCAACCGAACGCCAAACCGATGCCGAAACCGAAAAAACCGAATTTTCGGTTTTTGCTATTGCTACAGTAGATTTCGGTTTTTCCTATTAATAACCGAATTAAAATTCTTCAGTTCGGTAGGAAACCGTACAACCGAACGGAAAACCGAAGCACGAGGATCCAGCCCTCCAGGCAAGTACAAGGCTCCCTCGCGTCACGCGTCTGGCTCACGTCGGCACATCGCGTCCCAACCCGCCAGTCGCTCGTCTCCACACGCACGTGTCTTGGCCAATGTGCGACCTTTTTTTGTGCACAGACGACAGACCCAAGTGCGTGCAAAGCCAGCTTTTTTTTGAGACAATCTTGCGAAGCTTTTATTTAAGTCATCACAATGTTTACAGGGACGAAAGATAAATCACCTGGGTTGCCCAACCACACACGGCGGCCTACCCCAAGTGAGAGAGCATGCTTCGCTAGATTGTGAGCCTCGACATTCGACCTCCTAAACTCATGGCTAAAAAGACAGGAAATAAAAGACTTTGATCGATCTACAATCTCTCTAATTATAGCACCGTATGACGCTGCACTCCTTTGCCTGATGTCGTCAACAACTACCTTGCAGTCTGAGGCTACTGAAATTCTGCGCTCGTAAAGATCGTCCGCCAAGGCTAGTGATTCCCTTATTGCCAACGCCTCCAGCGTCGCAGGGTCATCTGAGCCGTGGAAGGTGATTGTAGAAGCTCCCAGGAAGATCCCCTGCTTGTCCCGGCAAACTGCAGCAACCGCACCAACCGGCCTGGTCCTCATAAGCGCAGCATCCACATTGATCTTGCAATTCCCTTCTTGTGGCGGTATCCACCTTGCCGGCCTAGGCTGAACCACCCTGGGCTGACCCGACGGTTTCGCCACCACCTGAAGGTCACTAATGAAGCCAGCGATGAAACCATTCGTTGCATATGGCGTTTGGTGTATCCCCTCATGGATCAATTTCCTCCTGGAACTCCAGATTGCCCATAACGTGACCCCGAGTCTGGTGAAATCTGCATGCGATAAAGTGTTGTGCAAAGTAAACAGCCATGTTTTGGCGCAGGCATTATCGCATGTGCTCATTTGCTCGACCAGGTGTTCCGGTGCCAAGGACCAGACACTTCTCGACAACGTGCACTCGAGCAAGGCGTGCCTCCAGGAATCTGCCGCCCCGCACAGCTGGCATGCTGGCGAAGTTGCCATATGACGATGGTGGAGGATATCATATGTGGGAATAGACTCTCTCGCCAAACGCCACAGGAACACACGGATCTTGTTCAGTACTTCTGTCTTCCAGAGAGACGACCAGCTGGCGTGCAAAGCCAGCTGACTAGAGCCTTCTGTGTCATAAGCCTGGGCCTCCACATAAATTGCAAGGCCCAAATGCGTCGGTGAAATGTGCAGGGAAAGAAACTGTCTTAGTTTTAGTACCACATCGAGTAGATACACTCGATGGGATGAGGTGCTCACTGATATAAGAGGTCGCGGGTGCTCTGTATACACACGCTAGCTATTTGCAACCCATTGCTCGGTAGAAAACTGAAAACCGAACCGAATTTTTGGTTAACCGAAATTTCGGTTTGCTGTTTTGAGTGGCTATTTTCGGTTTTTAGTTTTGCTAACCGAATTTGACGAAAAACCGAATGGTATAAACCGAATTTTTGGTTTCTACCAAAGTTGATTGAGACCTAATCACATCCTTAGAGAAAATCATCATTCCACCAACCCTACTCCCTACTAAAAATTAGTCAGAAAAAGCTGTAAAACACAACCTATTGTCTTCTCAAAAGAATCTTAACCACTCTCAATATCATGGTACCCTAGCAGTTTTAACCGTCGAATCATAGTTCCCAACCTAAGGTAATTTCCTTTTCATTGTGTTTATCGCGTGTCTTGTTAATTTCTTCGGTTGCGAAATAAACTGTTTTATAGTGTGTTATATCACCATTCCTTTATAGTGGCCAAAATGGGTTGCGGAATAATTGTTCTCCTCCTTTTGATATGGTAGCCTTTCCTCCGGCATTGGCCGAGTTGTGGGGTTTGTGTCATGTCGATCTATGTTGTGGATCACGTGGCGTGGCCAACCATGGCAAGACTTTTCTTCAACATTTCGGTGCTCATGTTGATTTGGAACCCAGGTCGCGTGGTCTGGTCAACCTTGACATAACTTTTGCACTCAGTGTATTTGTGATATGGATTTTAGTTTTCAGGAGTAATGGCAATTGATCCTCTCCTTGCCTATCTTGGGATGATGCCCTGACACATGTGCATAGACATGTTTTCTTGTTCCGCCTCATCTGGCAGACTCTTCTGTGTTGAGTTTCATCGACCTTGTGACCTATTTTCAGTCGGAGCAGAAAATCAAGACTTTTGGTGTGCTGCAAATGAAGATGTTTCATGTGTTGCTTGATTGTTGTGAGACTTGTGTGGAAATTACTCTACACATGTCTTAGATACTCTTGTAATTCATTAGATAACTGGGTGTTTTTGCATGGTTTATCAATTTGATAATGTTGTTGTAGTGAGAACAAGGAGTGGTTACGGTGACCTGATTGTACGGGGTTGAAACAAAGAGTAGCGTGAGTGTGTACAACCTTATAGCGAAGGTTGTTGTATATTGACAAGATGACATAATAATTTTTATAATAAGTTTAACATCTAAAACAAAGAAACACTCAAAATTAGAAAAAATGAAGAACGGATAAAAATAAATGCATCAATATAAAGAAAACCAACGACTGTCAAAATAATAAGAAATTTAATATCTGGAAACAATCTAGAAACATAATTAAAGCACATAAATCGAGCCTCTCATATCCATTGACAAATAATTACATGTGGACTTAGCGTAATACTAATAACTTATATGTTGCTTAACTTTTTATGTGCTTAATTCAACTCAGATCAATAACAACAAAGTCCATGGTTTAATTTTGCTCCTTGAACTTCTTGACTAGGCTTGACCTCCCAGATAACGAAATGAAAAATGCGTATGAAGGTGGAAGAACAAAACATGAAGGATCTCCGGCGACTCTTCTTCTCTGGATCTCTTCTTTCTCTGTTCTGGTGGAGTGGTGACGGCTAGGTCTCACTGATGCGTATCGTTCCTTCACTGAAGTTGTTCCGGTAGATGAGGGGAAGCCCTTGGCGCCTCGTACGACCGCTCATATGAGCACGGTTAGCCGTCTTGCGCTCGGTTTGCGCCTGGTGATGAATCTCTCAACATGGAAGTTGCTCCATTTGGCTTGAGTTGGAGTGTTCTTCCATTGTTTCCTTCCATAAATGATTTTTCCTTCCAAACAGTGGAAAAATGAGTTTCTTCTCTCTCGAAGGATTAGCGTTAGAAATAACCGAGAAAAAAATGAAAACCCAATGAAAACAAGTTAAAACCCCTTATAAAAAGTCACAAATTCTCGAGCCATCATTATCCTCCATGGGACATTTCAGGAGATGCACCATAAGAACTTGACTAGGGTAGGATTTACTTTGAAAAGGCTTAAGATAAACTCAAATGATTATTTCTCCAACAGACCCTGAGAATGAAAGGTTTCTTCGAGAAATGGTGTGAGTTGATCCAAAAAATCATGACTCGGGGTAGTGTGGCTATCAAAGTCAATGGTGACTTAGGCCAGGGTGACCTTCTACCTTCAATGTTTTTTAACATTGTCGCTGACATGTTGGCTATTTTGATCGAACGCTCCAAATAGGATGGTCAACTTGGAGGAGTAGTGCCACACCTTGTGGATGAGGCCTCTCTATCTTGCAATATGTCGATGATACATTTTTTATGGAATATGACCTGGACAGGGCTATCAATCTAAAACTCTTACTTTCAGCTTCTGAGCAAATTTCAGGTTTCAAAATCAACTTCCCATATAAAGTGGGGTGTTTTGTTTCGGAGAAGCCAAAGAGGTAGCTGAAAAATACATTGACATGTCTTGTTATGCACAAGGTTAATTATCGATTAAATATTTGGAAATTTTGATTCATTGTCGGCGTCTCACTTATAATGTGGAGTGGAAACATGTCGAAGAGCACTTAGAGAAATGGTCGAGTAGTTGGAAAGACAAGTTGCTTTCCGTTGGAGGATGACTGGTTTGATCAATTCTATTCTCACGAAAATGATTCTATGCATGCTCTCATTTTTTCAACTTTCAAAAAGGGTCCTACAAAGACTGGATTATTTCACATCTAGATTCTGTTGGCAAGTAGATATTGAACAGACGA
Source organism: Triticum urartu (assembly GCF_003073215.2). Classification (NCBI taxonomy): domain Eukaryota; kingdom Viridiplantae; phylum Streptophyta; class Magnoliopsida; order Poales; family Poaceae; genus Triticum; species Triticum urartu. Next base: position 561,515,604 of record NC_053023.1, read on the forward strand.
AGTATAAGCTAACCAAATGGAGCGTGGAAAGGGGCGGATACCTTCCCACCCACCCAGGCTCAATGCATGTTACTTGCAATTTGGGTTTGTTGCACCCATTATATTGTAAGGGCCTCCCTTGTAGTTTTTCTGTCAAAAAAAAATCAGATGGAGCATGGTTTGTCGACCAAAAGACTAGGGAGGTTTAGGCATTCAGGACCTCCATGTCAAAAATGATGTCTTACTTAGTAAACGTCTATTTAGGCTATTTAGTGAGAATGGTGTTTGGCAAATCCTGTTGCGCAATAAATATCTAGACCCCAAAAATGCGTCTTAGGCATATTGGAAGCCCAAGGAATTGGAAGCCCAAGGATTCACATTTTTAGGTTGGTCTGATGGCGGCAAAGAAATATCTTTCTGCTTTGGATTATTCACGTTAATGGACGGCTCAGAGATACGTTTTTTGGGAGAAGAAGTTGCTAGGAAATGTCGCTCTCCGGGAACAGTATGCAATGTTGTACCGAATTGTATGTGATAAAAATGATACTTTTGCCCATGTACTTGGCTCCTCCCCACCGAATGTTTCATTTAGTCTGGATCAATTGTCCCTTGTCTTATGCCATGGCAACATTTTTATCTTGTTTGGATTCAATCAGCTTGACACAATAACATGATGTGTTTTGCTGAAATTTAACTACATCTAGGTCCTTCATAGTTGACTCTATGTATCGCGCACTCAAGCACCTAGAGATTTTAGTGGATAATCTCTCCCTAATAATAAAGCACGGATTGAGTCTCCGGGTTCACCGTACGCTTTCTTCACATGTCATAATATGCTTTTACGATTTGTATAGATAAAATTGTAATATAAATGAGGTGGTACTAATTGAATCGGTACGAAAGAAAATAAAAACGCAGCCACGCTCTGCCTCGCGGCGCTCCGCCCCGCCCAACCCACCGTTCCCTCCAGCCAGGCCCCGCGCGCCGCTGGCCGACTCCTGCCTCCCAATCCCATCTCCTCCCCACCCGGGGCTTTCTTCGCCGTTCACAGCTCCCCTCCACCGACTGGCCGCGACCTCGCTGGAGGCAGAGGATGGGAGGGTGCGAGCTGGCATCCGCCTCACGGAGATCGAGCGGACCGATCTGCGCGCCGGCGACCTCGCGGGAGGCAGAGGATGGGATGGCGTGCTGCGCTCGAGACGAGCGGGCTCGAGTAAGGGGACCGGAGGTTGGCGCCGGCGGGCTCGTGGACGGGGATGGAGAGGGCAGGTGCCAATCCGGCGTGACAAGAAAGCTGTTGCGGCGCCGGCCGACCAGCTCCGTCTCCGCGATTCCATGGACGGCGGTGGCGTCATCGCGGGGGCGGCCTGCCGGGAGGGCGAGTGGCTGCGCGCGTAGGCCGTGGCGATGATGCCGCGGGTGGAGGCGCTCGCCGCCGACCGCGCGCGGGAGGCCGTCAACGCGCTGCAGCACGAGTCCTGGCCCCTGGGAGGCCCGCGACGTTCGCCTCCAGTGGTGCCTCCTCAAGGTGACCCCTCCGCTCCATCCACTCCCTCCTCTTTATCCTAGGGTTTCGATCGGCTCCTCTCTGATGCTACTGACTAGCGTGTGCTCGCGGAGATGTCAGGCGGATGAGAACTGGAGGATGTGGGAGGCGACGTGCATGGCCCTACGGCGCTCCGACGATGACCGGATGTTCCCCGGTAAGAGGAGCATTTCCTCAGCTGCTACTCTGCTTGCTCCTAGCAGCGCATATCACCTAATCTTTACATAATCAGGTTGCTACGGACTGCTACCCTTGTCTGCTGCACTGAATATAGAACCCCTAATTCCCTAAAGAGTGAAAATGAGGATCTAAAGATTTTATACAAGTGTTGGAGCTGGAAAGCGAGGAGCTTAAGGTACGTTACCGAAACATGAGTTGCATCCCAGCTTGTGCATCCTGTCAGTTTTCTTAACTCATATTCTGTGTGCCCATGCCTGCTTCTTATACTGTTAGATAAGAGCCAACGACCGGGAGGAGGAGGAGGACGCACGGCAGCGTCAGAATCAGCGCGTCGGATCCGGCCGAGGCTTACGTCGACACGGACGCGGAGGCTCTAGCCGCAGCCGCCGCGCTCGATGCCCGCCCTGCTCGCGAGCCCTGCCTCTCTGGATCTCCAGGCCATGTACGCTGCCATTGACCTGCACTTTTCAGAAAATCTTATGGTTCAGAGTGTAGTGATCAGGTGTTAATTTGTTATTTAGTTGTCAGGGTAAAGTTTCTCTGTAGCTCAGCTACATGTACCTCTTATCTCCATCCTTTCAAACATTGCTTTGAGATCCGTACTTTTCAACTAACTTATAGTTAAGGAAGATTCTTTTTTTGTTTCTCTTCAAATGAAAAAACATATAGACTTCAAACTTTGCCGTTCAACAAAATTACAACTTCAATGTGTGAAAAAAAACTTTCAGATTTTTTGGACCAACATAAATACAAAATGGATTTCTGATTTAAAAATAAATAAATTTAGCATTTAAAATGCATGAAAAATCTGAAATTTTTTTCCACATAGGAATTAGAATGTTTGGTTGTCCTTGCAAAGTTTGAAGTTTAATACGTTGTTTCGTTTGAAAGAAACCAAAATGACAAATATGCCTGCACGGTCATGATGCAAAAAATGAATGGCTAGATAAGGGGGTACCACGTAGCTTGAGCTACAACAAAACCACACTTAGTGTCAGTTTAGTGCCAGCTGCCTCCCCTGATTTGCTCCTAGCTGGACCTGATCTAGAAAAGATGACACACTAGAACGTACATTGGAAAATTCAGATAAGTTTGTATACGTACATGATTAAATCCTCTCCGTTGCAAGAACTGACGATACACAACTGTTGGAAAATCATTTGAGGGGATGAACTGCAGTCTTCCCTTACCACCAGTAGTTCCCAATTATATTTGGGAATTTATTTTTATTTGATTAAGTATAAACACCTAATTTACAATGAAGTGCATCCATCAAGCAAATTGTTTGACCATAATACAGAGGCACCTCCATGTCACGTCGTCAACATGTTGCTCGCCGACCGTGTTGTTCTGAGATCCGCCTTGAAGACGGGGGATCGGGGCCTCCAGCACAAAATCGTTCTTTAGCATGTCATCGCGATATGCTTCTATAGGAAGAAGATCCCTCCCCATATTATGCTTTTTAACCCGCATGATAGTTCTATAGAAAAAAAATGTTATTCTGTAGTCTTCGTAACTTAAAGCAATGTATAAATGAATATCCACACTATTCATATGTGACAAGAAGTGCATGAACTTGGCTATGTTTAGGGGCATAACATGATCATGTCAAAACTGCATAGAGGCACCATGTATTATGTTCTTACAGAATAAAACATTCAGGTTACTAATTTCTCCTTTGCTGAGTGATTTACTGTTCCTCATTAGTACGTGTTAGAGCTATGAATGCTTGAACTCGCTAGATTCCTTTTTGCTATGTCGCAGGAGGTCGCTTCTGGGCATGTTCCGCAAGTTCAAAAAACGAGAAGATCTCTGTTTTGCACAGCCCTTCAGGGGAACAAATGGATTTCTGCAACTCCGTCAGGTCAACACCACTGAGTTAGTTCATGAATCCATCAAAATTATGGTTGTTGATCAGAGAGGTTGCCAAATACCACAGCCAAGATGTCGTCTCCTGGTGTTGGACAACAGATTGGAATGTTATTATGACGCCGCTCAACCTACAAGGCAATGTTCTGGGGCTCTTACTCGAGCCACTTGCTCTTGAACTTTCTGGAAGGCTTTGGCTGAAAACAAAGTAAAAAAAATTCTGTGACACCTGTCGCTTGGAGGATTCTGACCGGACAAGCTGATCCAGAGAGGATGGCAGGAAGCGAGATTTGTTCGATGTGCAGTCACAGGAGGAGTCAGTGGAGCATCTTCTTCTGAACTGCTTATTTTGCTCGCAAGTTTGGAGGAGATCGCGGCTTGTCTTTGTTTCGATTCGAGACCATTTATGCCGTAAAGATGGCCTCCGGAGGGCACGGTGTACTCCTGGTGGCTGGAGCGAGCCTGCCAAATCCTTACGACCAACCAGCGAAAGTTTGATGGGACTGTGCTTACACTTTTTGGCAGATTTGGAAATAGGAATGAGAGAGTTTTTTGACAATGCTTATGCTGGGTCGAGGACACTTTCTTTGGAATTTAGGAGTCCATCCTAACGAAAGAGTTGGCATTTACCAGAGTTATACTGTATGATGGAGGCTAAGGCCATCACATCGAATTGTAACAGGGTTCAGCCTAAACTTGTGTTTTTCTTCTCCTCTAATAGAACGTAGCGCTCCTGCAACATTTCAAAAAAGTATGTCCGCAGCGAACTGCTGACTACTTGGAGGCTATATACATGAAATGTTGGGTATTTCGGGGTAGTTCTTAATGCATACCAAACTGCTCATACCAGTGTTAATATTTTATTTTCTATCGAGGCGACCTGAATGATTGTTCATTTATTGCTCTATAGTTCGGTGAATCTTTGAATTTACTTTCTGGATGTACAATAAATAGTCAAACTGAAATTCCGATTCAAACATGTTGGGTAAATGAATAAAAAATTGACCGACCTCTGTTCTCATGAGATGTTACGCTGAAATGGATTTGAAATCATTCATGTGACTGTACTTAGGTTAGGTATTTTCTAGACTTCTTATTTTGAATGAATATACTCCCTCCGTTCGGAATTAACTGTCACTCAAATAATCACCCATTACAGGTGAATCAATTCCAACTGCAGCTTGTAGGGTCGTGGTGGACAGGAACAACGTGGCGGAACCGGCTGGTACTTACCTGATACCCCCAGGGCCGAAACAAGAGGGACCAGGGAGCCGCGTAAGGTCCATTGATACGGCGGCGGGGGGCGGAGGACTCGCCGGTGCGGCGACGGAAGCGCTATTCTTCCCGCCCAATATCCTCCGTTGAATAAGAAGAGATGCGACGCAGGAGGCGTTCGCAAGCACATCAAGAAACGGACTGAGAATGGGCGATACAGGACGATTTTTTTTGAGGGGCAAGAAGATTTTTCTTTTTGAGAAGTATGATAAGGAAGATGAGTTTGTGCGTCCCTTCTGTCTAGGTCAAGTTATTTGTTTGGCCAAGTCCAAATAATTAAAAAATAAAATAAACTCTTCCCAACAAAATAACTAACCATTCTGTAACCCCTCAAAAAAAAAACTAACCATCTATAAAAAAATCAACACGGGTAATTTTTTTTAAATGTTAGAGTTTTACATTGTGTTCACATTCTTGGTTTCAAAAAATATGTCCGCACTTTTTAAAAGCTTATTAAATTCCAAAAAAAGAATTTACTAAAAATTTTTCCATTAGAAATGTACAACAAAAAACTTTTCAAGAAAGCTCCTTAAAAAATTTTCTTCTTCAAAGAAATGCACTGATTTTCATTAAAATAGTAACTATTCTTAAAAAAGTGTTCAGTTTTTATGAAAATGCTAACTTTTAAATAAGGAAATTTCCGCATTTTTCAGAAAAGCAAAAAAAATGACAGACAATCTATTCCAAGAAAAAAAATACTCTTCCATAAAAACAGATGAAAGAACGCTAAGGCGGCTCTTCACGTCCGAACTTCATGCTACACAAAGAACTATCAGTTTAACCTTATTATCGATGTATATTTAAAATTAGATAAAAAAAAATGGTGCCCGGTGCAACGCACGGGCCATTTGTACTAGTAATAAACAAAATATGAAAGTCCAAGTACCACTTTATTAAGATATTAATGTGTATCTTTGGAGGAGTTCTCTACCGAAAGACAACCTCACTTCCTCCCAACTGGCAATAAAAAAAGAAGTGTAGTTTTTGACGATGGAAACAATCACACATCTTCTTCTTACAATGCAAGTTTTCACGCTCTACCATGATCAGTCATTCAAATAGTGTCATTTTATATCCGTTCACTACTATTATCAATATATACGGTCACTGGCTTCACGAAATACCAAATATTTTGTAGCATCCAATAAGGTGGGACCGGTTGCTTATTATGGTTGATTTGGCTATGTAGAAACGATATGTTTTTAATGGCAAATCTCTTGTCCTGTGCGGGTTATATACCGTTGTACACAATGGCTTTGTCGTACGTGTCTATGCTACACCGACGTAGTACCATTCAATATTCAAGAGGTGTTGTGCATGCGGTTAGAGCGGGCCCAGGAGGTTTTTACCCAAAAAATCAGAATCTCCGAATCGGTCCACAGCTCAATCGACATTAGGTATAGTGTCTGTACGATATAACTTTACTGTTGTCAACATGCTACTTGTTACTTCGAGTCAGATTGTGAGGTCTGGTTATGTTGCATCGTAGTTATTGCATAGGCCGAAGTATCACTTTGATGTGTTAACAAAAGCGTCTTTGTCAGAACAAATAGAGAAGCAACATCAATCGATTATACCACATGGAAATTGCAATTTGCCATCTTTAACAAAAACATCAGTTATTATTTGTAAATTAGGATAGCGTCCATTGTGGCCAGACAGCAGGCCTTTACGATGTTATATCTTGTTGCTGGAAGCTCATGATAGCCCGTGGAAGACGATTCTCAGAGGTCTCTCTCCCGCGCAAGTACGCAACAGCTTCCTCTTCGTCGGGGTAGGGGTACTCCCTTGCCGCCCGTTCTCTGGCTCGTCGTCGCGTGCCCTGGCCCGGAGAGCTCATATATATATTTATATCTTCACCAGGAAACATGCCTGACGTACATATGCCCATAGTGCCTGAGATCATATTAGTACGTTCTAGAAATTTGAAGTACATTGGCGATGAGTGGGGCTTATACTTGGCTGGGGCGTTTTGGCCCATGGTGAAGTGACGGACGGAGTAGAAGAGGGAGTGGATGTGCGTGTGGTTCTCCGGCGCGACCGATTGCTCCTCCGGCCGCCGCAGTTGAGCAGAAGATGAGAGAAACCGTTCGTAAATTTTCCTTACGAAACTTTATCCAATCGGTCGTCAGAACTCAGAACAAGATTGGGTACGGCCCAAAAGCTTAAGCAGTTGAATGCAAAGGAGGCCCAAATAAAGACCTAACCGAAGCCTCCAATCTCTCTCAGTTACTACCTACGATCGAGGGCGGCGGCAGTCGCTTCTGCTCTGGCTAGGCATCACGATGGCCAGGACAACGGGCCCCGCCCGCGCGCGGCGGCGGCGGCAGATTCTTCTCGTGTCGCTCCTCCTACCAGAAAACCCTACGTCTGCCGTCGGCGTGAAGCAGGGGGCAGCCACCGACGACGGCGTAGCGTTCGAGCATGAGGCCACTGGGGAGCCTGTATCGAGACAGACGCGTAGCCGCCGCCGCCGCGCCGCCTCCATCGGCCGCCTCCCATAGGAGATCATGTCGTTCGAGATCTTCGTCCGCCTTCCGGCCAAGGACATCCTCCGCTGCGCGCGGTCTGCCGCTCCTGCACCGCCTCGCCTCGGTGCCTGATTTCCTCCTCGCCCATCCGCAGCCCAGCCGTCTCTCCCCCTCGTTCAGCTCCCATGGCACATTATTTAGGCAAGTACAAAGGCTGGCCACCCAATCTTGGGCATGGCCCCGGGTCGGCTGTCCTTGATTGAAAGATTACCATGGCTTTGAGCTGAAGGCCTCCTGTGATGCCTCCTTCCTGATTAGCACTTTGGCGGCCGCTTTAGGATCTGCAACCCGTCACCCGTCAGTGCGCTCCACTCCCACGGCCTCACACGAAGGGCATCGCAGCAACATCAAGATTGCGGCGTTGTACCGTGTACCCTCCTTCGGGTGAAGTAACCGCGTCATGTACAGGACAGGGAGTTACCCACGCCAAAAGCAGCTGCCTGCTACATCCTAACGGTTGGCGTGGAGGCTCGCCGTGTGTATTGGAGTTTCCTTCGGATACCCTTGCCATACAGAAAGCTAAGATTACCGAGAATGGAGTGACCCCTATTAATGTGAGCCACCCGTCGTTTTTGCGGTTTGCCTTCAATTGGGAAACCTGGCTGGCTGACTATGACGCCAACAATATAGTCGTGTTTGACACGGTGGCCGAGAACATTCAGGTCCATGTGTTGGCCCGCCTAGTGCGACGAGCTGCTGCACTTCATTTGTGTGGAAGGTTTGATTGGCTTTAGTGCCTGGACGACGAGAGGACAGTCGCCAGAATCTGGGTGCTGGAGGACTACGAGGGAGCATGGTCTTTCAAGTATCATGTCAAATCCCCATGAGAGCTTGTGTTCGCATATGTATGCGCAACATCTTGTTCTGTCCACAAGGGAGACGTGCTGGTCTACAGTCCGTTACACACGCTACATGTTTCGTATGTTGACAGCAACGGCGAGTTGCTAGAGAGTTCTCATGTGAACCCGAGTTACAACGTAGTTTGGACATTAATTGAACACAGGTAAAAGAAAGCCTTGTCGAGCAGGAGTTCTTCACAAAGCAAGGCGCTCCATCAATCATTTCTTTTCCAAACGCTCTAATTAAGGTAACCTCAACTTATTTTTGTCTATTTCCTTGTCTTTTAGTAAATTTTATATACTTTAGTGATTAGTAGAGCTATTATATCTTCTTAGAACAAGACATGTTTATACAATCTGGATTTTTATGGACCTGAACTCAACATTTACTGGTTGCGTGTGTTGTATTTTTCACTAATAATTCTTTCCTCAAGTTTGTAATGGCTTTACCGTACATATTTGGTTACATTCTGATGTCCAAGATAGATACTTAAAATATGTTTAAACGTCAAGATGAAACAATTAATCTGATGTCTCAACACTTATGATATGGCCAAATTAAATTGCCTCAAATTTGATCCATCTACTTTCTGGAGTGTGAATCAGCTGGTGTAGGTACGCCCAACTAAACTTTGAACATAGATGTCACATTTCATAAATGTGGAGAAAAAATAATTAAAGCTGCATGCTTCACATGGTAAGAAGAAAAATAGTTCCTTAGAGGGTGCTTGGATCCAAAGGAACTTATTTAAGTCTTGGAACTAAAAAATAGTCTCTTTAAGATGGCTAAAGTTCCAGCACCCCAGACTAAAGAAGGGCTAAAACTAAGTCTGAGACTAAAAATTTTAGTCCAGGGTACCCCTACTAAAATGTGAATTAGTCTCTCTCTCCTCATTTAACTCCTCTCCTTAACACAGGCGAGTTCTGGATGGAGGGTTTGGAGATAATAATATGCTCATTAACTTGATTTTAGTCTCTTAGTATTTGGATCCAAGCATGCACCCTCTTAGGAATTTAGATGCAAGAGGATTGACTTACTTGTTCAAGCGGAAGTGGGGATGAACTCGTAGATACCTAGCAGCTAAAAAGAGATCCAAAAGCACCGTATATGGCTCAAATAGTTCTTATTAAGAATGATCTATGAACTACAACGTTTCGTAGGAAGATTAGTACACCAGATATTTATTCTTTCTCACTTCCTATAGAACCAAAGGATAAGTGGAGTCAAAAGCGACAAAGATAAAGTACCAGCAGGTGCAGACATAGGTGGAGACTTTCTTTTTCTTGCACATATTGAGCTTTGTTTCGTTAAGATCTCAGAACAGCTCCGAATTGGAAAACATAGTGGTGTATAGGTGGTCACCGGGAGGAAATACTGATTTTAAAAGCGTCTATGTTCAGCATCAAACCTCAGTTCAGCATCAAGCGCGTCTATTTTTTCCCTATATCTACACATGTGTCACCCAGCGCACAATAGGCTTTCATATGTTCTTCCTCAAAACACGGTTTGCTCCTTCATGGCAGAGAACAACTTAACCACCAATCTCACTATTGTTTGGTCAAAGGCTTCTCCCACCATCTCGCAATCATTTAGTGCAAACACAACATCTTATACTGATAACTCTGGCAGAATTTGAGGATAGTTCCAATAGTGTTGTACTCTGACTCCGGGTCGTAGCTGTGCCTTTACTGCCTCCCAAGTTTTAGCTATTTTATTGGTGTATGTAATGCATTCTGGGCTCATAGGCTGCTTAATATATTTACGTTTCTTACAAGTGAAGATGCACCCTCACATATTTCCTACCGCTTTCTCTGTGCATATGTCCATTTAATCTTACCTAGCCTCATGCTGATAGTTTAATTTTAAGCTTCAAAGCAGTTCATATTTGGTTAATATAAGTACGTACTGATGTTGGTTGTCTCTTCTGTTTTTAGGCGATGACATGCGAACACCTATGTTGATAAGGTGTAATAGGCTACACCATAAAGATTAAATTGTTGCGCACCGCAAGTGACAAAATTTAACGTCTTGTTCTTGATTCGTGCTCCTCCAGCCTATTGCTTTTAGTTTAGTATACAACCCATGTGTACCTTTCTTGGTTGTCTTATTCGTTACAGATCAAAATCTTGTTACTTAAACTGAGAAAGCAAATGTTTACTGCATTTTTGGAACGAGGTACTGGGGTAACGGCCGCTGTCAAAGCTTTTGTCCCTCTTCCTTTGTTTGCGCAGCGGGCAGTGCGTGTCGTTGTGGTTCACCTTGCGGGCAATCACACGACAGGTCCTCCGACTCCAGCTCGGCGGACTATGAACATCTCTTCAACACCTCCTCCTGCTCCATCGTGGCAATGGGATGACGAAATGAGCGGAACTGGGGTGGGTGGTCGCGATCTGAGAGGAGACAGCGGAGAAAGGGCGGGCTTTCACGTCGGAAACATTGGAGTTTCCAAATGCGCAGCTCTACCTTGATTTGGCTAGGTCCGGGGGTGTCGGGGCCCTACGGGCTGCTGTCCAGACGTCCGCAAATCTCTCCAAATTTGCTTCCGGTTTGCCGAGTTCAGAAGTGCGGACCGGTTCACAAATGTTTCGTGCATGATGTTAAATAAGACAAAATGTCCAGACCGTGTTGTCTGGACGTTTAACGGCATTTTGATACACGACATTGAAGTTGGCCTTACGTGCGTGCTAGAAATTGAGGTACGACGAATCTGCTGGGACCTGTGGTTGGCGAGATCGATCTAGGCAATAGTGTTGGATGAGGAAGAAGAGCGAGTGGATGTGTGTGGAGCAACTGCTTGTCCTGCCGCCGCGATTTGAGGGAATTGAAGCAGTCAGAAGGGAAGATGGAACAGAAGGCCCAAAACTCATCTCGGAACGTACAACTGCACAATACCTACCCTCTCGCTTAGGCTTTACCAACTCCAGCGGCGGCGACGCCGGTGTTGAGTCTTTGTCCCCTGCCCCTTCACGGATAGCGGATGATGTTCGCTCGGGCTCCCCTGCCTTGGCGTTACGAGGTTACGTTGTCATTGGCTTTTTGCGAGGGTGTCTAGGGTTTTGTTTTCGGTCCACATCACCATGGCTGGAGGTGCGAGCTCAGCCTCTGTAGTAGGAAATAAATACTTTGCAGTGACGACTCGGTCGGGGTAGGGGTACTCCCTTGCCGCCCCGTTCTCTCGCTCGTCGTCGCGTGCCCTGCCCGGAGAGCTCATATATATATATTTATATTCTTCACCAGGAAACATGCCTGACGTACATATGCCCATAGTGCCTGAGATCATATAGTACGTGCTAGAAATTGAGGTACATGGCGATGAGTGGGGCTTATACTTGCTGGGGCGTTGGCCATTGGTGAGTGACGGACGAGTAGAAGAGGGAGTGGATGTGCGTGGTGGTTCTCCGGCGCCGACCGATTGCTCCTCCGGCCGCCGCAGTTTGAGCAGAAGATGGAAGAGAAACCGTTCGTAAATTTCCTTACGGAACTTTATCCAATCGGTCGTCAGAACTCAGAACAAGATTGGGTACGGCCCAAAAGCTTAAGCAGTTGAATGCAAAGGAGGCCCAAATAAAGACCTAACCGAAGCCTCCAATCTCTCTCAGTTACTACCTACGATCGAGGGCGGCGGCAGTCGCTTCTGCTCTGGCTAGGCATCACGATGGCCAGGACAACGGGCCCCGCCCGCGCGCGGCGGCGGCGGCAGATTCTTCTCGTGTCGCTCCTCCTACCAGAAAACCCTACGTCTGCCGTCGGCGTGAAGCAGGGGGCAGCCACCGACGACGGCGTAGCGTTCGAGCATGAGGCCACTGGGGAGCCTGTATCGAGACGGACGCGTAGCCGCCGCCGCCGCGCCGCCTCCCGGAGGAGATCATGTCGTTCGAGATCTTCGTCCGCCTTCCGGCCAAGGACATCCTCCGCTGCCGCGCGGTCTGCTGCTCCTGGCACCGCCTCGCCTCGGTGCCTGATTTCATCCTCGCCCACCATCGGCGCCAGCCGTCTCTCCCCCTCGTTCAGCTCCATGGCGACATATTTAGGGCAAGTACAAAGGCTGGCCACCCAATCTTGGGGCACGGCCCCGGTCGGGCTGTCCTTGGATTGAAAGATTACCATGGCTTTGAGCTGAAGGCCTCCTGTGATGGCCTCCTCCTGATTAGCCACTTTGGCGGCCGCTTTAGGATCTGCAACCCGGTCACCCGTCAGTGCGCTCCACTCCCACGCCTCACCACCGAAGGGCGTCGCAGCAACATCAAGATTGCGGCGTTGTACCTGTACCCTCCTACGGGTGAGTACCGCGTCATGTACAGGACAGGGAGTTACCACGCCAAAGCAGCTGCCTGCTACATCCTAACGGTTGGGCGTGGAGGCTCGCCGAGGTGTATTGGAGTTCCTTCGGATACCTTTGCCATACAGAAAGCTAAGATTACCGAGAATGGAGTGACCCCTATTAATATGAGCCCACCCGTCGTGTTTGGCGGTTACCTTCATTGAAAACCTGGCTGGCTTGACTATGACGCCAACAATATAGTCGTGTTTGACACGGTGGCCGAGACATTCAGGTCCATGTGTTGCCCGCCTAGTGCGACGAGCTGCTGCACTCATTTGTGTGAGATGGAAGGTTTGATTGACTTTAGTTGCCTGGACGACGAGAGGACAGTCGCCAGAATCTCTAGGTGCTGGAGGACTACGAGAGGGAGGCATGGTCTTTCAAGTATCATGTCAAATTCCTCATGGAGAGCTTGTGTCGCAATATGTATGCGCAACATCTTGTTCTGTCCCACAAGGGAGACGTGCTGGTCTACAGTCCGTACACACGCTACATGTTTCGTTGTGACAGCAACGGCGAGTTGCTAGAGAAGTTCTCATGGGAACCCGAGTTACAACGTAGTTTGGACATAATTGAACACAGGTTAAAAGAAAGCCTTGTCGAGCAGGAGTTCTTCACAAAGCAAGGCGCTCATCAATCATTTCTTTTCCAAACGCTCTAAATTAAGGTACCTCAACTATTTTGTCTATTTCCTGTCTTTTAGTAAATTTTATATACTTTAGTGATTAGGTAGAGCTATTTATATCTTCTTAGACAAGACATGTTTTATACAATCTGGATTTTTATGGACCTTGAACTCAACATTTACTGGTTGCGTTGTGTTGGTATTTTTCACTAATAATTCTTTCCTCAGTTTGTATGCTTACCCGTACATATTTGGTTACATTCTGATGTCCCCAAGATTAGATACTTAAAATATGTTTAAACCGTCAAGATGAAAACAATTAATCTGATGTCTCAACACTTATGATATGGCCAAATTAATTGCTCAAATTTGATCCATCTACTTTCTCGAAGTTGTGAATCAGCTGGGGTGTAGGTACGTCCAACTAACTTTGAAACATAAGATGTCACATTTCATAAATGTGGAGAAAAAATAATTAAAGCTGCATGCTTCACATGGTAAGAAGAAAATATGTTTCTTAGAGGGTGCTTGGATCCAAAGGACTGATTTTAGTCTGACTAAAAATAGTCTCTTTAAGTGGCTAAAGTTCCAAGCACCCCAGACTAAAGAGGGGCTAAAACTAGTCTTGAGACTAAAATTTTTTAGTCAGGGGTACCCCTACTAAAATGTGAATTAGTCCTCTCCCCATTTAACTCCTCTCCTTTAACACAGGCGAGTTCTGGATTGGAGGATTTGGAGGATAATAAATACTCATTAACTTGATTTTAGTCTCTTTAGTATTTGGATCCAAGCATGCACCCTCTTAGGAATTTTGGATGCAAGAGGATTGACTTACTTGTTTCAAGCGGAAGTGGGGATTGAACTCGTAGATACCTAGCAGCTAAAAGAGATCCAAAGCACCGTATATGGCTCAAATAGTTCTTATAAGAATGATCTATGAACTACAACGTTTCGTTAAGAAAGATTAGTTACACCAGATATATTATTCTTTCTCACTTCCTATAGAAACCAAAGGGATAAGTGGGAGTCGAAAGCGACAAAGATAAAGTACCAGCAGGTGCAGACATAGGTGGAAGACTTTCTTTCTTCTTGTACATATTGAGCTTTGTTTCGTTAAGATCTCAGAACAGCTCCGAATGGAAAACATAGTGGTGTAGGTGGTCACCGGGAGGAAATACTTGATTTTAAAAGCGTCTATGTTCAGCATCAAACCTCAGTTCAGCATCAAGCGCGTCTATTTTTTCCTATATCTACACATGTGTCACCAGCGCACAAATAGGCTTCATATGTTCTTCTCAAAACACGGTTGCTCCTTCATGGCAGAGAACAACTTAACCACCATCTCACTATGTTTTGTCAAAGGCTCTCCACCATCTCGCAATCATTTAGTGCAAACACAACATCTATACTGATAACTCTGGCAGAATTTTGAGTGGATTAGTTCCAATAGTGTTGTACTCTGACTCCGGGTCGTAGGCTGTGCCTTTACTGCCTCCCAAGTTTTAGCTATTTTATTGGTGTATGTAATGCATTCTGGGCTCATAGGCTGCTTAATATATTTACGTTTCTTACAAGTGAGAGTGCACCCTCACATATTTCCTACCGCTTTCTCTGTGCATATGTCCATTTAATCTTACCCTAGCCTCATGGCTGATAGTTTAATTTTAAGCTTCAAAGCAGTTTCATATTTGTTAATATAAGTTACGTACTGATGTTGGTTGTCTCTTCTGTTTTTAGGCGATGACATGCGAACACCTATGTTGATAAGGTGTAATAGGCTACACCATAAAGATTAAATGTTGCGCACCGCAAGTGACAAAATTTAACGTCTTGTTCTGATTCGTGCTCCTCCAGCTCATTGGCTTTTAGTTTAGTATACAACCCATGTGTACCTTTCCTTGGTTTGTCTTATTCGTTACAAGATCAAAATCTTTGTTACTTAACTGAGAAAGCAAATGTTTACTGCATTTTTGGACGAGGTACTGGGTAACCGGCCGCTGTCAAAGCTTTGTCCCTCTTCCTTTGTTTGCGGCAGCGGGCAGTGCGTGTCGTTGTGTTGACCTTGCGGGCAATCACACCGACAGGTCCTCCGACTCCAGGCTCGGCGGGACTATGAACATCTCTGTCAACACCTCCTCCTGCTCCATCGTGGCAATGGATGACGAAATGAGCGGGAACTGGGGTGGGTGGTCGCGATCTGAGAGGAGACAGCGGAGAAAGGGCGGGCTTTCACGTCGAAACATTGGAGTTGTCCAAATGCGCAGGCTCTACCTTGATTTGGGCTAGGTCCGGGGTGTCGGGGCCCTACGTGGCTGCTGTCCAGACGTCCGCAAATCTCTCCAAATTTGCTTCCGGTTTGCCGAGTTCAGAAGTGCGGACCGGTTCACAAATGTTTCGTGCACGATGTTAAATAAGACAAAATGTCCAGACCGTGTTGTCTGGACGTTTAACGGCATTTTGATACACGACATTGAAGTTGGCCTTACGTGCGTGCTAGAAATTGAGGTACGACGAATCTGCTGGGACCTGTGGTTGGCGAGATCGATCTAGGCAATAGTGTTGGATGAGGAAGAAGAGCGAGTGGATGTGTGTGGAGCAACTGCTTGTCCTGCCGCCGCGGTTTGAGGGAATTGAAGCAGTCAGAAGGGAAGATGGAACAGAAGGCCCAAAACTCATCTCGGAACGTACAACTGCACAATACCTACCCTCTCGCTTAGGCTTTACCAACTCCAGCGGCGGCGACGCCGGTGTTGAGTCTTTGTCCCCTGCCCCTTCACGGATAGCGGATGATGTTCGCTCGGGCTCCCCTGCCTTGGCGTTACGAGGTTACGTTGTCATTGGCTTTTTGCGAGGGCGTCTAGGGTTTTGTTTTCGGTCCACATCACTATGGCTGGAGGTGCGAGCTCAGCCTCTGTAGTAGGAAAGAAATACTTTGCAGTGACGACTCGTGGGCGGGACGCACGAAAAGAGGATCTGGATGGTGGCGAGGATGCATGCAAGGCACAGCTGCCACATCCCTGTTGTCTGGCTGAGAAAGTCCTATATCCTGGTGATGGAGATCCTGGTGGAACGAGTATTGAGCTGCCGCTGTTTCCACCTATGCTACTGGTGTACATCTCACCAAGGAAAAACAACAAGAAGCCGGCGTTCATCAACTTGGGCGGCTGTACCTTGCATGCAGCAACTGCGGAGAAGGGTGTACAGGAGACGACCATCGGAGAGAACCCAAGTGTTGGCAAGGAATTAGACTTACCAACACATTCCTTTCAAACTCTACATCCCCCGTTGGCGTTGAGCATGGCTGCATGGGGTAGCCACCGACGGTGGCGGCGCATTCGAGCATGAGGCCACGAAGGAGCCTGTATCAAGGTGTCCCCGCTGGCACCCTCAGCCGCCTCCCGGATGAGATCGTGGTGTGGGCGATTCTTGTCTGCCTTCCGGCAAGCGATATCCTCCACTGTCGTGTGGTCTGCCGCTTCTGGCGTCGCCTCGCCTCTGCCCCCGATTTCTTCCTTGCCCACCACCGGCGCCATCGACATCTCCCTCTCGTCATGCTCTACAATGCAGCCGCCCTAGCTGGTACAAGTATAGAGGTCGGCCTCCCGATCTTGGAGCACAGCCGCTGCCGGCCCATCGTAGGGATCGAAGACTATGACCCCTATGATGGCTTTGGGACACACGCCTCATGTGACGGACTCCTCCTGCTCAGCCGGTGCGACGACATTTCAGCTTCTGCAACCCGACCACACGTTAGTGCACTGCTCCACTCCGAGGCCTCGCCCTTGACAGCCGTTACAACATGTACCTGCACAAACCGTCCGGAAATTACCGCGTGATGTACAAGAAAGGAAGACACCACGCGGAATCAGCTGCCAACTACATCCTTACAGTGGGGTGGAAAGGCATGCCGAGGTGCATCGGACTTCCTTTGGATAAGGCTACTCATAGTGGGGAGTAACTTACACTAGTAACATGTATGTTATGTCTATGTTACTACCTCCATAGTGGGTATTGTCATAGATGTGGTAACATAGAGAGCTTTATTTATTACTTTGTAGACTCATTTTACATTGCTATATGATGGTAACATATTATGTTACTCCATTTGTACCTCTCCTTATTAATTACTTGCCACGTCATATTTTTTGCCTATGTGGCATGCATGTTACTACCTATATTACTCCCGCTATGAGCCTAACCCTGTCATCAAGGAAACTATGATTGCTAAGAATGGAGTGACCCATATTAATGCGGGTCCACGCACCGTGTTTAGAAGTTGCCTTCATTGGGAACCTGGCTGGCTTGACTTCAATGTGGACATCATAGTCATTTTTGACACGGTGATCGAGTCATTTAGGTCCATGTGTTGCCCTCCTAGTGCTACCAGTTGATGTACTCCCTCCGTTTTTATTTACTCTGCATATTAGAGTTGACTGAAGTCAAATTTCGTAAAGTTTGACCAAGTTTATAGAAAAAAATATAAACATTTACCGTAACAAATCTATACGATGTGAAAATACAATCAATAATAAATCTAATAGTATTGATTTATTATTGTATATGTTAATATTTTTGTTTATAAACTTGGTCAAAGTTTATAAAGTTTGACTTTGACCAAAGCTAATATGCGGACTAAATAAAAACGGAGGGAGTACTTATTTGTGCGAGATGGAAGGTTTTATTAGCTTTAGTTGCTTGAACGATGAGAGGACAGTCGCCAAAATCAGGGTGCTGGAGGACTACGAAAGGGATGTATATATTCATTCAAGTACCATGTTGAATTCCCTATGGAGAGCTTGTGTCGCCATACAGATACACGCTATCTCATTTTATCCTACAAGGGAGACGTGCTGGTCTACAGTATGTGTAGCTTACATGTTTCACTGTGTTAGTACCAGCAAGTTGCTAGAGGAAGTCCGATGGGAATCGAGTCACATGGTTTGAACATTATTGAACCCAGGTTAAAGGAAAACCTCGTCGAGCACAGTTTCTTCCCAAGGCCAGGTGCTACACAACTAAGGTTTTTTCAAAGGCTCTAATGGCTACTCCAACAGGCTGACGCAAACGGATGTGGATTTTGTTAGTTTTTTGTCCGCTTGTATCAGCCGAGAGGACGAGTGTGTCTAGTTTTAGCAATGGGAGCGTTAGTGCGCCCAACGCGGCTGTCGGCTGACGCATTAGTCCGCTTGGTCATAAAAAAACTAAATAGGCATATAAAGCATTTAAATTTAAAACACACATATTAACAAAACATAATTAAATATATTAAAACGCTAGACAAAGTCCACTTCAAACATAATTAAACACGAATAAAACTAAAAAAACACAACCGCCCCGTCGTAGCCCGCAGCCCTAGGCGTCGTCTGCGGAGTTGGAGCTGCTGAGGTTGAAGAACGCTGGCAGCGCAGCCCAAGAGAAGGCATCTTTGTAGGCCACTAGCGCTGTCTCCTCTGGCATCATCTGATGCGGCGGCACTGCCTGACGCCACAAGTGCGCCTCGTCCTCCTGCTACCGCTACTCCTCCTCCTTGCGCCCTGAACGCAGCCGACGCTCGTCCTCGTCGCACTCCCGCTGCATTTGGCGCTCGGTGTTGGCCCGTTCCTCCACCAGCCAGTGCGCCTTCCAGATGTCGAGGTGCTAAGCCTCCTCCTCGGATGTCGTGTCCATCCAGACGACTAGTGTGCTGACCCACTCTCCCACGATGCCGGTTCACTGTTACATCTCGAGGACGCCATCATGTGCGGGCGATTGTCGGTGCGGGTGCTGGCGGCGCGTAGACGATGTATAGCAACAAAAGGCAGCACACCCCTTGATGGACCATCGTCTGATGGTCGTGCATACTGTTTGTCGTGTGCACAGTAATTCTCCGTTCCCTTCAAAGCCTCTCTCTCTCCTTCGCGACAGCCTATGTCAATTCAACCAGCGGAAACAGTTTCCTAGTTGGTAAAGTTGTGTTCTCACATCCATTTACTATTCACCTGAACACCCTTTATCGATTTTTTTACTATTCACCTAGCCTACTAATCCAAACTGTGGTGCAGGACCCGGCATATATCCCAACGAGATATGGGTACTGACTGGACGATGGATAGCCGTGTGTCTAGACACCCGGGTGTTGAAAAGCCGTTCTCATTTCATCATAGCTAGTAGCATTCCCCATATCAATACCCTTACGACAGGGAATATGTGTTGTAGTCATCAGTATCTTTAACTTTTTTTATATAGTGGAAGCCATCAGTATCTATGTGAGATTGAAAGACATTAGCACCTTGGGCTGTAGTCCTAGGAGGAGTAATAGTCGTGAGAGTCCAGGTGTTTGGGAAGTAGGTCAAGTGCGGTGTCGGCAACTCCCCCAAATATACATGCAAAATTTACTTGCTGCGGTTGGCGGTCGATTCGGTGAGTCTCTCTTTTATTATTTTTGAGAGGCGAGGTGGAAGATTCGGTGCGGCCCAAAGGCTTCTGGATTCGCCATATCAGCATTGCATGCAAAGAAGGCCCAAACTACGCAAAGGGATTCACCAACCTTAATATCATCGGCGTCTCACCTGCACAAAACCTAACAGAAGCCTCCAATCGGCCGCAGTCGCTCCTGCTCTGGCTAGGCATCACGATGGCCAGGACAAGGGGCCCCGCCCGCCGGCTGTTCCCGCGGCGGATACTTGTCGTGTCTCTCCCGATACGAGATCCCATATCCACCGCCGGGGCCGAGCTAGGGCAAGCCACCGACGACATGGTTGCGATCGAGCGTGAGGCCACCGGGGAACCTGTATCGAAGCGGACACGCCGCTGCCGCCGCCCTCGACCGCCTCCCGGAGGAGATCGTGGCGTGTGAGATCCTTGTCCGCCTTCCGGCCAGGGACATCCTTCGCTGCCGTGCGGTTTGCCGCTACTGGCTCCGCCTCGCCTCTGCCCCTGATTTCCTCCTCGCCCATCACCGGCGCCAGCCGTCGCTCCCCCTGGTCGCGCTCTACCGCGCACTCTGTACAAGTAGAGCGGATGTCCTCCCAATCCGCGGCCGTGGCCGGCCCATCGTCGAGTTCGACGACTACAACAACAACCGCAGTGGCTTCAAGCTGCACGCCTCCTGTGACGGCCTCCTCCTGCTCAGCCGATCTGACGAGAGCTTCAGCATCTGCAACCCAGCCACGCGTCAGTGCGCTCCCCTCCGAAACCTCACCACCGTTGGCCACATCAACATTGTGATAGCCGCGTTGTACCTCCACCACACATCAGGCTAGTACTGTGTCCTCTACTGGAAAAAGAGACACTGGAAAGGGAATCAACAAGTGAAAGAAGCTTCCTGCTACATCCTTAGGGTGCGGCGGAGAGGCTCGCCGAGGTGCATCCAAGTTCCTTCAGAGATCCCTGCCATGAAGAAATCTATGATAGCTGCGAACGTGATGACCACTATTAATGTGGCCCCACCTGTCATGTTCCGCAACTGCCTGCACTGGGAACCTAGCTGGCTTTGCTATGATGTCGGGGACATAGTCGTTTTCAACACGCTGGCTGAGTCATTCAGATCCATGTGCTGCCCGCCCGGTGCTACTAGTTCCTGCACTTGCTTGTGCGACATGGAAGGCTTGATCGGCTTCAGTTGCTTCGATGATGGGAGGACAATCATCAGAACCTGGGTGCTTGAGGACTATGAGAGGGAGGTATGGGCATTCAAGTACCATGTTAAGCTCCCTGTGGAGAGCTTGTGCCACTTGACAGATACACGACATTTCATTTTCTCCGACAAGCGAGATGTGCTCGTCTACAGTACGTACGCACGTTACATGTTCCATTGTGACAGTACTGGCAAGTTGCTAGACGAATTCCAATGGAATCCTGAGTCACAGGGTTTGAGCATTATTGGGTATAGGTTCAAAGAAAGCCTTGTCGACCATGAGTTCTTTGCGAGGCGAGAAGCAGCTCGTGATGGACAACCAAGTTTTCTTCGAAAGGCTCTAAATTAAGGTACCTCAACATAACAGTGATTTTGGTTTATTTATGTATTTCTCATCTTATTGCGTTTTTTAGTGTAGTGATTAAATGGAGCTATTTCTTTCTTAGTCAAGATGTTAGCTCTTTCTATATTGGTCATTGAGCAGTTCAAATGCTTTGATTGCTTATCAGATAAGAGGTAAAAATATTCTTCATTCATTTATTTTGTTAATTCAAAATTGCATTCAAATCCATTCTTTCTCATAACTTGAGTATTCCATATAATTTGGATTTCATGGATCTTTAACTCCATTTTACTATCACAGTAAAACACTTCAAATATGTATACTACCTGAAGATGAAAACAATCACTTTGATGTCTGCACTTGTTAGGTGGTCATATCCATCTAATTTGGGAAAGATGTGAATCGACTGGGGTGTAGATATCTAACTTTGCAACATAAGATGTCATGTGTCATATATGAAGAAAAGGATTAAGACAGCATGCTTCACATGGTAAAACAAAAATCAGTGCTTTGAATATTTTAGATCTTGTTAGTTGATCTGTCTATGCGCTTTATGAAGTGTGAAGGTGAAGTCTGCTATGTTCAAGAAACACCAGCTGCCAATTAACTCTTGATGATCTTTTTTTCTTTTCTTATGGCAACACATAGGTCATCGGGGCATGAATAGACTTCACCCGTTCTTTCTTGAAACAGGGTTGACCCTTTGTCGTAGAGAACAATTTAACCACCATCTCGTTACGTTGTGTGACAGTCTTAAGAATGAGGTTACAATCTGGGTGTAGAGATTTACTAGTTTGCTAGAATTTTTTGTGGACTAGTTAGTGGTGTACTCTGACTCTAGACTATTGCTACTGTGCTTTTGATATCTCTTGAGTTTCAGTTATATTCATGTGTTTAAATGTTTTTTCAGGTTGTCTGATCATGCACGAAATATTATATTTCTATTTCTTACAATTTGTACCACACGCTCTGAAATTTCCTTCAATTTGCCCTCTGCATATTTCCATTAAACCTTTCCTATCATATCATAATACAAAGCCTCAATGGATTTAATTTAATTTTAAGCTTTAGATAACTTCAGTATAAATATAAGTTACTGATGTTGGCTGTTGTTGTATTTTAGGGGTTGCAAGACACAAATGTTGATAAGTACTACTGGCCTATAACGCGAAGATTTATTTTCAGGCGCTGGCGGTGACATAATTTGAACTAGTTGTGCCACAGTATTGTCCAGTCACAACATAGACACAATATAATGTTTCACTCTCCTTTTACTCTATGCATTTATTTGTTTGTAGTATAAGTATACTGCTCATGGTTATTGAAGTTTTCTTGGGTGATATGCACCGGTTATATGGTCTAAAAAGATATTCTCTAACCGAGGAAACAAATATTAAGTTCATTGTTGCACGTAAACTTGTGCATTGAAATAAGGGATGTGCTAGCCTTTGAAGGCGAAGTCTTGGCCTCCCGGCATGCCATGGTGTTGGCTGCTGAACTGCGTTGGAGAAAGATCATCACTGAATCAGATTGTAAAGCCCTGGAGGACGACTGGCATCAAAGGAATGACTGGGCCGTTGGTAGGCATATTATTCGAGAGATGTGCACCTATCCCCCAAACTTTCAGGGGTTTGAGCTATGATTTGTTGGGAGACAGGAAAATGATGGAGCCCACAAATGTGTAAAAGCATGCACTATTTGTAGTTATTAATAGCGTGTCCTTCGATGTAATCCCTGACTTTCTGAATGTTGTGGTGCAATCAGAAGATATGTACAATGGCTGAATGAATAAATGCCATTGATAGTGGTACTACTAAAAAACCATACGTGATAGAAATTAACGTGGGGTTCTCTGACTTCACCATGCATGTCACCGACAGCACCTCTGGCTGCCGGTACACTACGGGCGTGTTTGGTTACTTGGGTCAAGACAAGATGCATCATATCTGCTATGCTGGCTGAGTCTGGCCTGGCTGATCTAGTGCAACGAGGGGCTGAGACGTGTGTTTGGTTGCCTGTAAGCCGTGGGACAGGTTGACCTGAGATGGTGTTTGGTAGGTTGTATGAGAAATCCATGAGCAGCCGTGCCTACCATGCCAGGCTCCGGCAAGGAAGCAGCAGCAGCCGTGTCTCACCGTCGTGCAGCCGTATTGGTGAAGAGGGAGGATGGAAGGTTTCCATGCAAGGCACTAGGCAGTGTGGCGGTGTTCAGGTGGTGGCTGGCCGTGAGGCCATTGACGAGGCCGAGCATTGTGGTGGTGCTCTCACGTATGGAAGCTCGTCGGCCTCCCGTGCCCGACGGCCGCGCGTGTCGACGCCTTTCCTTATAGCAGGATGACGCTCCCCTCCCGTGGGCCTCGACGCCTCCCCAGCCCGGCGGCCAAGCCCCTCGTTGCCTCCTCCTCTGTGTCCGTGCTGTCTCAAAGCTTCCCCTATTGGACAGCCGTGCACCACGAGGGAGTTTCGACCAGCTGTGAACGAGGGAGCTCGCACCGACGGTGCAAGAGGGAGCTCGTCCGGCGGCGGCGCCGGCGGTGGGCTGGTGTGCTCGATCTGATCTGAAATCTGATGCATGGTGAGAGAGAGAGGAAAGAGAGGCAGGGAAGGTTGCGGTGTTTCAACGTAATTTCAGAAAACATCAGGAGCGATCTCATATACCGTTTCGTTTAAGTCAAGGCGCGGGTGCAAGCGCGGGCCTGGCTCCCGGAAACGCCCAATTCTTGCGTTTCCCTCAGCCTGGAGGGCTGCTTTTGCATTGGCCGGGCCAGGCTTAGCAGGCCATACAGGCTACCAAACGCGCTGAAATTTGCATGCCATGTGTGAGCCAGGTGCAACACAGCTAACCAAACACCCCCTATGTTTCTCAAGTGAGTCAATGTAGGTGGGGTGCCTTCATGGCGCGTGGCGCCTCCGACGGTTTGAGGGAGCCGAAGCAGCCAACCAGGAGGAAAGATCGAAGAGAACCCGACCTATTACAACTTATATACAACCTACGGGTGAAACAGATTCTTGATTTTTTTTAAATGGAAAATGTTTACAATCAACTGGACTCTCTCTCTCTCTAACCGGCTCCTGCGATCGACATGTGCCCCCCATGGGGCCCTCCATGCATCCTCCCAGCCTAATCCTCTCCACCTTACCCTCATCTAGCCGCGGGTCGTCTCCCTCTCATCTCTCCTCTGCTGCAGACCGCCAGGGCGAAGCAGAGCCGGTCGTCGCCACTACGGCAGACTTACTCCCCCTACCCCTCCCCTTCCCTGTCGCGTTTAAGGGATGCTGCAAGCCCAGCCTCCAAAAGCCATCGTGAGGAGAGAGGAGTGTTTGCGCTATAGCGAAGCATCAATGGAGCATCTGCCATGGTCGTCTGCGATAGATCCGTGAAGGAGGTAGCCGGTGCTGCGATGGAGAACCGCCGCACCGGAGACCACGAATCGACAATAGCTACTATGTCGACCACCGCCTGCCATGGCCGTCTCTGCGAGCTGCAATGGAGCGTCGTGCGGGAGCTGAGACGGTGACCCAACGAGTGGCTGACGGAAGCATTGCAACTCCCATGATGTTGCCTTGAAGCTGTCCGAAGCACTGTCGGTGTTACAATGGAGCAACGCCAGGCCACCGGAAGCATAGCTGGCGCTGCAATGGAGCTTCGATGGACGCCGGTGGTGCTGCGTTGGAGCTCCACCGAGGCTGCAATGGAGCTTTGTCGCACGCCGTCTGTGTTGTGTTGGAGCTACAATCGCATCGCGTTGTGCTGCAGTGAAGCTTTGCCGGGGTGCCAGCAGCGCTGCGTTGAAGCTGTTTGTGTGCTCGCTGCTGCCGCGGACAGAAAACACCCTGTCACCACCTTCTCTAGGGCACGCGCGGGCTTAGCCGGCGGCCCCTCTGGCGACGGCGATGTGGGAGCGGGGAGTGGCGGCCTTGCGGTGGCGGCGCTGGTTCTCCCCGTGTCACCCGAGCAAGGAAACGCGGGTCAGGAGCCTTGGCGTGTAAAAACATTCTCCTAAATCTGGAGAATATTTGTTGTTCATACAATAAATTCAACTTTTAAAGAAAAGGAAAAATCACTCCCTCCGATCCAAATTAATATTTTACCAAAGCACTGATAATTAATCTGGATCGGAGGGAGTACAATAATTTTTGCATAGGAAAAAGGAAAGATCAACAAGATGGTTTACGTCGTGGGTGGACAGGCGTGCAGCGTAGTACATGTCCTGCTGAGCGCCTCCGGCGGCCGTGCAAGGCATGTATATCTCCTCCTCCTTCGAGTTGCTAGAGACTTAGAGAGATCCCCCAGAAAATACTGTTGGAAATATGCCCTAGAGGCAATAATAAAATGGTTATTATTATATTTCCTCGTTCATGATAATTGTCTATTGTTCATGCTATAATTGTGTTATCCGGAAATCGTAATACATGTGTGAATACATAGACCACAACACGTCCCTACTGAGCCTCTAGTTGACTAGCTCGTTGATCAAAAGATAGTCATGGTTTCCTGACTATGGACATTAGATGTCATTGATAACGGGATCACATCATTAGGATAATGATGTGATGGACAAGACCCAATCCTAAGCATAGCACAAGATCGTGTAGTTCGTTTGCTAGAACTTTTCCGAATGTCAAGTATCATTTCCTTAGACCATGAGATTGTGCAACTCCCGGATACCGTAGGAGTGCTTTGGGTGTGCCAAATGTCACAACGTAACTAGGTGACTATAAAGGTGCACTACGGGTATCTTCGAAAGTGTCTGTTGGGTTGGTACGAATCGAGACTGGGATTTGTCACTCCATATGACGGAGAGGTATCTCTGGGCCCACTCGGTAATGCATCATCATAATGAGCTCAATGTGACCAAGTGGTTGATCACGGGATCATGCATTACGGTACGAGTAAAGTGACTTGCCGGTAACGAGATTGAACGAGGTACTGGGATACCGACGATCGAGTCTCGGGCGAGTAACGTACCGATTGACAAAGGGAATTGTATACGGGATTGATTGAATCCTCGACATCGTGGTTCATCCGATGAGATCATCGAGGAGCATGTGGGAGCCAACATGGGTATCCAGATCCCGCTGTTGGTTATTGACCGAAGAGTCGTCTCGGTCATGTCTGCGTGTCTCCCGAACCCGTAGGGTCTACACACTTAAGGTTCGGTGACGCTAGGGTTGTTGAGATATTAGTATGCGGTAACCCGAAAGTTGTTCGGAGTCCCGGATGAGATCCCGGACGTCACGAGGAGTCCCGGAATGGTCCGGAGGTGAAGAATTCTATATAGGAAGTCCAGTTTCGGCCACCGAGAAAGTTTCGGGGGTCACCGGTATTGTACCGGGACCATCGGAAGGGTCCCAGGGGTCCACCGGGTGGGGCCACCTATCCCGGAGGGCCCCAAGGGCTGAAGTGGGAGGGGAACTAGGCCCTGGTGGGCTGGTGCGCCCCCCTTGGGCCTCACCCTGCGCCTAGGGTTGGAAACCCAAGGGGTAGGGGGCGCCCCACTTGGCTTGGGGGGCAAGCCACCCCCCTTGGCCGCCGCCCCCCATCTAGATGGGATCTAGAGGGGCCGGCGCCCCCCCTGGACCCCTATATAAAGAGGGGGGAGGGAGGGCTGCGCACCCTAGCCCCTGGTGCCTCCCTCTCCCTCCCGTGACACCTCTCCCTCTCGCTGAGCTTGGCGAAGCCCTGCTGAGATCACCGCTGCTTCCACCATCACGCCGTCGTGCTGCTGGATCTCCATCAACCTTTCCATCCCCCTTGCTGGATCAAGAAGGAGGAGACGTCTTCCCTAACCGTACGTGTGTTGAACGCGGAGGTGCCGTCCGTTCGGCGCTCGGTCATCGGTGATTTGGATCATGACGAGTACGACTCCATCAACCCCGTTCTCTTGAACGCTTCCGCTCGCGATCTACAAGGGTATGTAGATGCACTCCCCTTTCCCTCGTTGCTAGATAACTCCATAGATTGATCTTGGTGATGCGTAGAAAATTCTAAATTCTGCTACGTTCCCCAACAGTGGTATCAAAGCTAGGTCTATGCGTAGTTTCTATGCACGAGTAGAACACAAGTTGTTGTGGGCGTTGATTTTGTCAATTTACTTGCCGTTACTAGTCTTATCTTGATTCGACGGCATCGTGGGATGAAGCAGCCCGGATCGACCTTACACATACGCTTACGTGAGACTGGTTCCACCGACTGACATACACTAGTTGCATAAGGTGGCTAGCGGGTGTCTGTCTCTCCCACTTTAGTCGGATCAGATTCGATGAAAAGGGTCCTTATGAAGGGTAAATAGAAATTGGCATATCACGTTGTGGTTTTGGCGTAGGTAAGAAACGTTCTTGCTAAGAAACCTATAGCAGCCACGTAAAAATTTGCAACAACAATTAGAGGACGTCTAACTTGTTTTTGCAGCATGCGCCGTGTGATGTGATATGGCCAAAAGGATGTGATGAATGATATATGTGATGTATGAGATTGATCATGTTCTTGTAATAGGAATCATGACTTGCATGTCGATGAGTATGACAACCGGCAGGAACCATAGGAGTTGTCTTAATTTATTTATGATCTGCGTGTCAACATATAACGTCATGTAATTACTTTACTTTATTGCTAAACCGTTAGCCATAGTAGTAGAAGTAATAGATGACGAGACAACTTCATGAAGACACGATGATGGAGATCATGGTGTCATGCCGGTGACGACAATGATCATTGCGCCCCGAAGATGGAGATCATAAGGAGCAAAATGATATTGGCCATATCATGTCACTATTTGATTGCATGTGATGTTTATCATGTTTTACATCTTATTTGCTTAGAACGACGGTAGCTTAAATAAGATGATCCCTCGCAATAATTTCAAGAAAGTGTTCCCCCTAACTGTGCACCGTTGCGAAGGTTCGTTGTTTCGAAGCACCACGTGATGATCGGGTGTGATAGATTCTAATGTTCGAATACAACGGGTGTAAGCCAGATTTACACACGCAATACACTTAGGTTGACTTGACGTGCCTAACATGTATAGACATGGCATCGGAACACGAAAGACTGAAAGGTCGAGCATGAGTCGTATAGAAGATACGATCAATATGAAGATGTTCACCGATGTTGACTAGTCCATCTCACGTGATGATCGGACACGGACTAGTTGACTCGGATCATGTTTCACTTAGATGACTAGAGGGATGTCTATCTGAGTGGGAGTTCATTGAATAATTTGATTAGATGAACTTAATTATCATGAACTTAGTCTAAAATCTTTACAATATGTCTTGTAGATCAAATGTCCCACGCTAATGTTGCCCTCAACTTCAACGCGTTCCTAGAGAAAACCAAGCTAAAAGATGATGGCAGCAACTATACGGACTGGGTCCGGAACCTGAGGATCATCCTCATAGCTGCCAAGAAAGATTATGTCCTAGAAGCACCGCTAGGTGACGCACCCATCCCAGAGAACCAAGACGTTATGAACGCTTGGCAGCAGCGTGCTAATGATTACTCCCTCGTTCAGTGCGGCATGCTTTACAGCTTAGAACCGGGGCTCCAAAAGCGTTTTGAGCAACACGGAGCATATGAGATGTTCGAAGAGCTGAAAATGGTTTTCCAAGCTCATGCCCGGGTCGAGAGATATGAAGTCTCCGACAAGTTCTTCAGTTGTAAGATGGAGGAAAATAGTTCTGTCAGTGAGCACATACTCAAAATGTCTGGGTTGCACAACCGCTTGACTTAGCTGGGAGTTAATCTCCCGGATGATGCGGTCATTGACAGAATCCTTCAGTCGCTTCCACCGAGCTACAAGAGCTTTGTGATGAACTTCAATATGCAGGGGATGGAAAAGACCATTCCTGAGGTATATTCAATGCTGAAATCAGCGGAGGTGGAGATCAAAAAGGAATATCAAGTGTTGATGGTGAATAAAACCACTAAGTTTAAGAAAGGCAAGGGTAAGAAGAACTTCAAGAAGGATGGCAAGGGGGTTGCCGCGCCCGGTAAGCAAGCTGCTGGGAAGAAGCCAAAGAATGGACCCAAGCCTGAGATTGAGTGTTTTTATTGCAAGGGAAGTGGTCACTGGAAGCGGAACTACCCCAAATACTTAGCGGACAAGAAGGCCGACAACACTAAAGGAGCTGCGGAATAAGCGGAGACTGGCGAAGGACGAGGTGACGATGCGCGTCGGGAATGGTTCCAAGGTCGATGTGATCGCCGTCGGCACGCTACCTCTACATTTACCTACAGGATTAGTTTTAAACCTCAATAATTGTTATTTAGTGCTAGCTTTGAGCATGAACATTGTATCAGGATCTCGTTTAATTCGAGATGGCTACTCATTTAAATCCAAGAATAATGGTTGTTCTATTTATATGAGAGATATGTTTTATGGTCATGCCCCGCTGGTAAATGGTTTATTCTTAATGAATCTCGAGCGTAATGTTACACATATTCATAGTGTGAATACCAAAAGATGTAAGGTTGATAATGATAGTCCCACATACTTGTGGCACTGCCGCCTTGGTCACATAAGTGTCAAACGCATGAAGAAGCTCCATGTAGATGGACTTTTGGAGCCTCTTGATTACGAATCATTTGACACGTGCGAGCCATGCCTCATGGGTAAAATGACCAAGACTCCGTTCTCAGGAACAATGGAGCGAGCAACCAACTTATTGGAAATCATACATACTGATGTGTGCGGTCCAATGAGTGTTGAGGCTCGCAGTGGCTATCGTTATGTTCTCATCCTCACTGATGACTTGAGTAGATATGGGTATGTCTACTTAATGAAACACAAGTCTGAGACCTTTGAAAAGTTCAAGGAATTTCAGAGTGAGGTTGAGAATCAACGTGACAGGAAAATCAAGTTCTTGCGATCAGATCATGGGGGAGAATACTTGAGTCACGAATTTGGCACGCACTTAAGGAAATGTGGAATAGTTTCACAACTCACGCCGCCTGGAACACCTCAGCGTAATGGTGTGTCCGAACGTCGTAATCGCACTCTATTGGATATGGTGCGATCTATGATGTCTCTTACCGATCTACCGCTGTCATTTTGGGGCTATGCTTTAGAGATTGCCGCATTCACTTTAAATAGGGCTCCGTCGAAATCCGTTGAGACGACACCGTATGAATTATGGTTTGGGAAGAAACCTAAGCTGTCGTTTCTAAAAGTTTGGGGATGCGATGCTTATGTGAAGAAACTTCAACCTGAAAAGCTCAAACCCAAATCGGAAAAATGCATCTTCATAGGATACCCTAAAGAAACTTTTGGGTATACCTTCTACCTCAGATCCGAAGGCGAGATCTTTGTTGCCAAGAATGGATCCTTTCTAGAGAAAGAGTTTCTCTCGAAAGAAGTAAGTGGGAGGAAAGTAGAACTTGATGAAGTATTACCTCTTGAACTGGAAAGTGGCGCAACTCAGGAAAATGTTCCTAAGGTGCCTGCACCGACTAGAGAGGAAGTTAATGATGATGATCATGAAACTTCAGATCAAGTTGCTACTGAACTTCGTAGGTCCACAAGGACACGTTCCGCACCAGAGTGGTACGGCAACCCTGTCTTGGAAATCATGTTGTTAGACAACGGTGAACCTTCGAACTATGAGGAAGCGATGGCGGGCCCAGATTTCGACAAATGGCTAGAAGCCATGAAATCCGAGATAGGATCCATGTATGAAAACGAAGTATGGACTTTGACTGACTTGCCCGATGATCGGCGAGCCATAGAAAATAAATGGATCTTTAAAAAGAAGACAGGCATAGATGGTAATGTGACCATCTACAAGGCTCGACTCGTCGCTAAGGGTTATCGACAAGTTCAAGGGGTTGACTACAATGAGACTTTCTCACCCGTAGCGAAGCTGAAGTCTGTCCGAATCATATTAGCAATTGCCGCATTCTATGATTATGAGATATGGCAAATGGACGTCAAAACGGCATTCCTTAACGGCTTTCTTAAGGAAGAATTGTATATGATGCAGCCGGGATGTTTTGTCGATCCTAAGAATGCTAACAAGGTGTGCAAGCTCCAACGCTCAATCTATGGGCTGGTGCAAGCATCTCGGAGTTGGAACATTCGATTTGATGAGATGATCAAAGCGTTTGGGTTTACACAGACTTATGGAGAAGTCTGTGTTTACAAGAAAGTGAGTGGGAGCTCCGTAGCATTTCTCATATTATATGTGGATGACATACTGTTGATGGGAAATGATATAGAATTCTTGGAAAGCATAAAGGCCTATTTGAACAAGTGTTTTTCAATGAAGGATCTTGGAGAAGTTGCTTACATATTAGGCATCAAGATCTATAGAGATAGATCGAGACGCCTCATTGGTCTTTCACAGAGTACGTACCTTGACAAGATATTGAAGAAGTTCAATATGGATCATTCAAAGAAGGGGTTCCTGCCTGTGTTGCAAGGTACGAGATTGAGCACGGCTCAATGCCCGACCACGGCAGAAGATAGAGAAAAGATGAGTGTCGTCCCCTATGCCTCGGCCATAGGGTCTATCATGTATGCTATGCTGTGTACCAGACCTGATGTAAACCTTGCTGTAAGTTTGGTAGGAAGGTACCAAAGTAATCCTGGCATGGAACACTGGACAGCAGTCAAGAATATCCTTAAGTACCTGAAAAGAACTAAGGATATGTTTCTCGTTTATGGAGGTGACGAAGAGCTCGTCGTAAAGGGTTACGTCGATGCTAGCTTCGACACGGATCTGGATGACTCTAAGTCAGAAATCGGATACGTGTATATTTTGAATGGTGGGGCAGTCAGCTGGTGCAGTTGCAAGCAAAGCGTCGTGGCGGGATCTACATGTGAAGCGGAGTACATGGCAGCCTCGGAGGCAGCACAAGAAGCAATCTGGGTGAAGGAGTTCATTACTAACCTAGGAGTTATTCCCAATGCGTCGGGTCCGATGACTCTTTTCTGTGACAACACTGTAGTTATTGCACTTGCCAAGGAGCCCAGGTTTCACAGGAAGACCAGGCATATCAAGCATCGCTTCAACTCCATTCGTGAAAGTGTTTAAAATGGAGACATAGATATTTGTAAAGTACATACTGACCTGAATGTAGCAGATCCGTTGACTAAACCTCTCCCTAGAGCAAAACATGATCAAGACCAGAACTCTATGGGTGTTCGATTCATCACAATGTAACTAGATTATTGACTCTAGTGCAAGTGGGAGACTGTTGGAAATATGCCCTAGAGGCAATAATAAAATGGTTATTATTGTATTTCCTTGTTCATGATAATTGTCTATTGTTCATGCTATAATTGTGTTATCCGGAAATCGTAATACATGTGTGAATACATAGACCACAACACGTCCCTAGTGAGCCTCTAGTTGACTAGCTCATTGATCAAAAGATAGTCATGGTTTCCTGACTATGGACATTAGATGTCATTGATAACGGGATCACATCATTAGGAGAATGATGTGATGGACAAGACCCAATCCTAAGCATAGCACAAGATCATGTAGTTCATTTGCTAGAGCTTTTCCGAATGTCAAGTATCATTTCCTTAGACCATGAGATTGTGCAACTCCCGGATACCGTAGGAGTGCTTTGGGTGTGCCAAATGTCACAACGTAACTAGGTGACTATAAAGGTGCACTACGGGTATCTCCGAAGGTGTCTGTTGGGTTGGCACGAATCGAGACTGGGATTTGTAACTCCATATGACGGAGAGGTATCTCTGGGCCCACTCGGTAATGCATCATCATAATGAGCTCAATGTGACCAAGTGGTTGATCACGGGATCATGCATTACGGTACGAGTAAAGTGACTTGCCGGTAACGAGATTGAACGAGGTATTGGGATACCGACGATCGAGTCTCGGGCGAGTAACGTACCGATTGCCAAAGGGAATTGTATACGGGATTGATTGAATCCTCGACATCGTGGTTCATCCGATGAGATCATCGAGGAGCATGTGGGAGCCAACATGGGTATCCAGATCCCGCTGTTGGTTATTGACCGGAGAGTCGTCTCGGTCATGTCTGCGTGTCTCCCGAACCCGTAGGGTCTACACACTTAAGGTTCGGTGACGCTAGGGTTGTTGAGATATTAGTATGCGGTAACCCGAAAGTTTTTCGGAGTCCCGGATGAGATCCCGGACGTCACGAGGAGTCCCGGAATGGTCCGGAGGTGAAGAATTGTATATAGGAAGTCCAGTTTCGGCCATCGGGAAAGTTTCGGGGGTCACTGGTATTGTACCGGGACCACCGGAAGGGTCCCGGGGGTCCACCGGGTGGGGCCACCTATCCCGGAGGGCCCCATGGGCTGAATTGGGAGGGGAACCAGCCCTGGTGGGCTGGTGCACCCCCCTTGGGCCTCCCCCTACGCCTAGGGTTGGAAACCCTAGGGGTAGGGGGCGCCCCACTTGGCTTGGGGGGCAAGCCACCCCCCTTGGCCGCCGCTCCCCCATCTAGATGGGATCTAGAGGGGCCGGCGCCCCCCTGGACCCCTATATAAAGAGGAGGTGAGGGAGGACTGCGCACCCTAGCCCCTGGCGCCTCCCTCTCCCTCCCGTGACACCTCTCCCTCTCGCTGAGCTTGGCGAAGCCCTGCCGAGATCACCGCTGCTTCAACCACCACGCCGTCGTGCTGCTGGATCTCCATCAACCTCTCCTTCCCCCTTGCTGGATCAAGAAGGAGGAGACGTCTTCCCCAACCGTACGTGTGTTGAACACGGAGGTGCCGTCCGTTCGGCGCTCGGTCATCGGTGATTTGGATCATGACGAGTACGACACCATCAACCCCGTTCTCTTGAACGCTTCCGCTCGCGATCTACAAGGGTATGTAGATGCACTCCCCTTTCCCTCGTTGCTAGATAACTCCATAGATTGATCTTGGTGATGCGTAGAAAATTTTAAATTCTGCTACGTTCCCCAACAAATACAAGGTGGCAGAAACTAATAGGTGGCTTTTTAGGAAGCATGGATCATAACCAAATTGCTACTGCAGCAAAATGATCTAAATGCATGCTTACTGACAAGCTCTTAGCACTTCTAGCTGAATTTCCCACTAGTGGTGTTGTTAAAAGTGAGAGTGTAAGAAGTGGTAATCATAACCAAAGGAAAGAGATCAGCTCGAATGCCCTCTGCGGAAGTTAGCAAACCAGATCATGCATAAGTTGCTGAATATACCAGAACCAGGCTGCAACTGACAGTAACATGGAGGATGACTATCCAAAAGTACAAGTTAGATCCTGCAATAAAATTGCCATGTCTAGGGTTACTTTATCTGGAGCTGCGGTGGTGGAGGCCCTGGCGGCGGTGATGGTTCCTACATCTGGTTCGGCTGACACCGGTGACATGGTTTCCGACAAAGGGAGCGACAAATCTGATAATGTGCGGGCAAACAAGGGGGCTCGCAAGAAGGAAAAAATGTGTTGCTATAGGTGTGGCGAGCCGAGTCATTTTGCGATTGACTGCACTGCAGAGTTGTGTGACAATTGTCTCAAACCAGGCCACCCTTCAGCCGGATGTCCGTCGCTATCGGTGCCTAAGTCTGTTGTGGTGGTATACGGAGTGAGTAGTGATAAACTTATGTTCTTTTAGATGCTTCATGCGGTTTCGGAGATACCTCGCTTGGAGGGCTCGAGGACTCGCTTAGGGAAGGTTACACAAGGAACTTTGTCTGTGGAGCAGGTGATTCAACAGCTCTGGCAGCTTGTGTCAGAATCTTTCCATTGGGATCCTGTAAGAGTGGACGATCAGGTTTACCATGTGGAATTCCCTGTTGGGGAACGTAGTAATTTCAAAAAAAATCCTACACACATGCAAGATCATGCTGATGCATAGGAACGAGAGGGGAGAGTGTTGTCCATGTACCCTCATAGACCGAAAGCGGAAGCGTTAGCACAACGCGGTTGATGTAGTCGTACGTCTTCACGATCCGACCGATCAAGTACCGAACGCACGACACCTCCGAGTTCTGCACATGTTCAACTCGATGACGTCCCTCGAACTCCGATCCAGCTGAGTGTTGAGGGAGAGTTTCATCAGCACGATGGCGTGGTGAAGATGATGATGTCCTACCGACACAGGGCTTCGCCTAAGCACCGCTACAATATGATCGAGGTGGATTATGGTGGAGGGGGGCACCGCACACGGCTAAAAGATCAAGAGATCAATTGTTGTGTCTTTGGGGTGTCCCCTGCCCCCGTATATAAAGGAGTGGAGGAGGGGGAGGGCCGGCCCTCTCTATGGCGCGCCCTAGGGGAGTCCTACTCCCACCGGGAGTAGGATTCCCCCTTTCCTAGTAGAACTAGGAGCCCTTCCATGTAGTAGGAGTTGGAGGGAAGGAAAGGGAAGGGAAAAGGAGAAGGAAGGAAGGGGGCGCCCCCCTCCCTAGTCCAATTCGGACCAGCCCATGGGGAGGGGTGCGGCCACCCTTTGAGGCCTTTCTCTCCTTTCCCGTATGGCCCATTAAGGCCCAATACGAATTCCCGTAACTCCCCGGTACTCTCGAAAATACCCGAATCACTCGAAACCTTTCCGATGTCCGAATATAGTCGTCCAATATATCGATCTTTATGTCTTGACCATTTCGAGACTCCTCGTCATGTCCCCGATCTTATCCGGGACTCCGAACTCCTTCGGTACATCAAAACACATAAACTCATAATATAACCGTCATCGAACTTTAAGCGTGCGGACCCTACGGGTTCGAGAACTATGTAGACATGACCGAGACACTCTCCTGTCAATAACCAATAGCGGAACCTGGATGCTCATATTGGCTCCTACATATTCCACGAAGATCTTTATCGGTCAAACCGCATAACAACATACGTTGTTCCCTTTGTCATCGGTATGTTACTTCCCCGAGATTCGATCGTCGGTATCTCAATACCTAGTTCAATCTCGTTACCGGCAAGTCTCTTTACTCGTTTCGTAACACATCATCCCGCAACTAACTCATTAGTTGCAATGCTTGCAAGGCTTATAGTGATGTGCATTACCGAGTGGGCCCAGAGATACCTCTCCGTCAATCGGAGTGACAAATCCTAATATCGAAATACGCCAACCCAACAAGTACCTTCGGAGACACCAGTAGAGCACCTTTATAATCACCCAGTTACGTTGTGACGTTTGGTAGCACACAAAGTGTTCCTCCGGTAAATGGGAGTTGCATAATCTCATAGTCATAGGAACATGTATAAGTCATGAAGAAAGCAATAGCAACAAACTAAATGATCAAGTGCTATGCTAACGGAATGGGTCAAGTCAATCACATCATTCTCTAATGATGTGACCCCATTAATCAAATGACAACTCATGTCTATGGCTAGGAAACTTAACCATCTTTGATTCAACGAGCTAGTCAAGTAGAGGCATACTAGTGGCATACTGTTTGTCTATGTATTCACACATGTATTATGTTTCCGGTTAATACAATTCTAGCATGAATAATAAACATTTATCATGATATAAGGAAATAAATAATAACTTTATTATTGCCTCTAGGGCATATTTCCTCCAGTCTCCCACTTGCACTAGAGTCAATAATCTAGTTCACATCGCCACGTGATTTAACATCAATAGTTCACATTACCATGTGATTAACACCCATAGTTCACATCGTCATGTGACCAACACCCAAAGGGCTTACTAGAGTCAATAATCTACTTCACATCGCTATGTGACTAATGCCCAAAGAGTACTAAGGTGTGATCATGTTTTGCTTGTGAGGGAAGTTTAGTCAACGGGTCTGCCACATTCAGATCCGTATGTATTTTGCAAATTTCTATGTCAACAATGCTCTGCACGGAGCTACTCTAGCTAATTGCTCCCACTTTAAATATGTATCCAGATTGAGACTTTGAGTCATCTGGATCAGTGTCAAAACTTGCATTGACGTAACCCTTTACGACGAACCTTTTGTCACCTCCATAATCGAGAAACATATCCTTATTCCACTAAGGATAATTTTGACCAATGTCCAGTGATCTACTCCTAGATCACTATTGTACTCCCTTGCCAAACTCAGGGCAGGGTATACAATAGGTCTGGTACACAGCATGGCATACTTTATAGAACCTATGGCTAAGGCATAGGGAATGACTTTCATTCTCTCTCTATCTTCTGTCGTGGTCGGGTTTTGAGTCTTACTCAACTTCACACCTTGTAACACAGGCAAGAACTCCTTCTTTGACTGTTCCATTTTGAACTACTTCAAAATATTGTCAAGGTATGTACTCATTGAAAAACTTATCAAGCGTCTTGATCTATCTCTATAGATCTTGATGCTCAATATGTAATCAGCTTCACCGAGGTCTTTCTTTGAAAAAACTGCTTTCAAACATTCCTTTATGCTTTTCAGAATAATTCTACATCATCTCCGATCAACAATATGTCATACATATATTTATCAGAAATGCTGTAGTGCTCCCACTCACTTTCTTGTAAATACAGGCTTCACCGCAAGTCTGTATAAAACTATATGTTTTGATCAACTTATCAAAGTGTATATTCCAACTGCGAGATGCTTGCACCAGTCCATAGATGCATCGTTGGAGCTTGCATATTTTGTTAGTACTTTTAGGATCGACAAAACCTTCTGGTTGCATCATATACAACTCTTCCTTAATAAATCATATTAAGGAATGCAGTTTTGTTTATCCATTTGCCAGATTTCATAAAATGCGGCTATAGCTAACATGATTCGGACAGACTTAAGCATAGATACGAGTGAGAAATTCTCATCATGGTCAACACCTTGAACTTGTCGAAAACCTTTTTGCGACAATTCTAGCTTTGTAGATAGTAACATTACTATCAGCGTCCGTCTTCCTCTTGAAGATCCATTTAATCTCAATGGCTCGCCGATCTTTGGGCAAGTTAATCAAAGTCCATACTTTGTTCTTATACATGGATCTTATCTCAGATTTCATGGCCTCAAGCCATTTCACGGAATCTGGGCTCATCATCGTTTCCTCATAGTTCGTAGGCTCGTCATGGTCAAGTAACATGACCTGCAGAACAGGATTATCGTACCACTCTGGTACGGATCTCACTCTGGTTTACCTATGAGGTTCGGTAGTAACTTGATCTGAAGTTACATGATCATCATCATTAGCTTCCTCACTAATTGGTGTAGTAGTCACAGGAACAGATTTCTGTGATGAACTACTTTCCAATAAGGGAGCAGGTATAGTTACCTCATCAAGTTCTACTTTCCTCCCACTCACTTCTTTCGAGAGAAACTCCTTCTCTAGAAAGGATCCATTCTCAGCAATGAACAACTTGCCTTTGGATCCGTGATAGAAGGTGTACCCAACATTTTCTTTTGGGTATCCTATGAAGACGCACTTCTCTGATTTGGGTTTGAGCTTATCAGGTTGAAACTTTTTCACATAAGCATTGCAACCTCAAACTTTAAGAAACGACAGCTTAGGTTTCTTGCCAAACCATAGTTCATACGGTGTCGTCTCAACGGATTTAGATGGTGCCCTATTTAACGTGAATGTAGCTGTCTCTAATGCATAACCCCAAAACAATAGCGGTAAATCAGTAAGAGACGTCATAGATCACACCATATCTAATAAAGCACGGTTACGACGTTCGGACACACCATTACACTGTGGTGTTCCAGGTGGCGTGAGTAGTGAAACTATTTCACATTGTTTTAACTGAAGGCCAAACTCGTAACTCAAATATTTTACTTCTGCGATCATATCGTAGAAACTTTTATTTTGTTATGATGATTCTCCACTTCACTCTGAAATTCTTTGAACTTTTCAAATGTTTCAGACTTGTGTTTCATCAAGTAGATATACTCATATCTGCTCAAATCA
Source organism: Triticum urartu (assembly GCF_003073215.2). Lineage (NCBI taxonomy): Eukaryota > Viridiplantae > Streptophyta > Magnoliopsida > Poales > Poaceae > Triticum > Triticum urartu. The sequence continues at coordinate 561,554,542 of NC_053023.1, forward strand.
TCTGTGAAGATCAGAAAATAATGATACCTGCCGCGAGCTTCAATATTCATCGGACCACATACATCAGTATGCCTGATTTCCAACAAATCTTTTGCTTGCTGCATTGTTCCGGAGAACGGAGTCTTAGTCATCTTGCCCATGAGGCATGGTTCGCAAGCATCAACTGATTCATAATCAAGTGATTCCAAAAGTCCATCAGCATGGAGTTTCTTCTGCGCTTTACACCAATATGACCTAAACGGCAGTGCCACAAATAAGTTGCACTATCATTATTAACTTTGAATCTTTTGGCTTCAATATTATGAAAATGTGTATCACCACGATCGAGATCCAACAAACCATTTTCATTGGGTGTATGACCATAGAAGGTTTTATTCATGTAAACAGAACAACAATTATTCTCTAACTTACATGAATAACTGTATTGCAATAAACATGATCCAATCATATTCATGCTCAACGCAAACACTAAATAACATTTATTTTAGGTTTAACACTAATCCCAAAATTATAGGGAGTGTGCGATGATGATCATATCAATCTTGGAACCATTTCCAATACACATCTTCACTTCACCCTTAACTAGTCTTTGTTCATTCTGCAACTCCCGTTTCGAGTTACTACTCTTAGCAACTGAACCAGTATCAAATACCGGGGGGTTGCTACGAACACTAGTAAAATACACATCAATAATCCGTATATCAAATATACCCTTGTTCACTTTGCCATCCTTCTTATCCGCCAAATACTTGGGGCAGTTCCGCTTCCATTGACCAGTCCCTTTGCAGTAGAAGCACTTAGTCTCAGGCTTAGGACCAGACTTGGGCTTCTTCACTTGAGCAGCAACTTGCTTGCCGTTCTTCTTGAAGTTCCCCTTCTTCCCTTTGCCCTTTTCTTGAAACTAGTGGTCTTGTCTACCATCAACACTTGATATTTTTCTTGATTTTTACCTTCGTTGATTTCAGCATTACGAAGAGCTTGGGAATCGTTTCCGTTATCCCTTGCATATCATAGTTCATCACGAAGTTCTACTAACTTGGTGATGGTGACTAGAGAATTCTGTCAATCACTATCTTATCTGGAAGATTAACTCCCACTTGATTCAAGCAATTGTAGTACTCAGACAATCTGAGTACATGCTCACTAGTTGAGCTATTCTCCTCCAACTTGTAGGCAAAGTACTGTTAGAGGTCTCATACCTCTCGACACGGGCATGAGTATGAAATACCAATTTCAACTCTTGGAACATCTTATATGCTCCATGACATTCAAAACGTCTTTGAAACCCCGATTCTAAGCCGTTAAGCATGGTGCACTAAACTATCAAGTAGCCATCATATTGAGCTAGCCAAACATTCATAACGTCTGCATCTGCTGCTGCAATAGGTCAGTCACCTAGCGGTGCATCAAGGACATAATTCTTCTGTGCAGCAATGAGGATAAACCACAGATCACGGACCCAGTCCGCATCATTGCTACTATCATCTTTCAACTTAGTTTTCTCTAGGAACATATCAAAATAAAACAGGAGAGCTAAACGCGAGCAATTGATCTACAACATAGATATGCTAATACTACCAGGACTAAGTTCATGATAAATTAAAGTTCAATTAATCATATTACTTAAGAACTCCCTGTAAGTGCATCTAGTGCCACCCCTAGTTGGTTTTGGAGTATTGACGACAAACCTAGTTGAGGGACTAATGTGTTTGTGAGAATTGCAGGATAACACAGGTAGAAGTCCCTCATTGATTCGGTTTCACTACCAGAGATGACCCCTAAAAATGTACGAAGACATTGAAGACAATGGTGGTGTATGAAGATATTCATATTGAAGACAATGACATAAGAAGACTCCCTATGAAGCTTATGGAACTCGAAGACTTAGATCCTTCGTAGTTTTATCTTATTTATGTTGTGTCATAGGAACCACCGTACTGTTAAGTGGGGTCCAAGAGAACCAGTCAGGATGACTGAAGTGATGCCTAATTCAAATCCTATGTCTTCGAGCGAAGACTATGAGAGAAAATCTTTTCCAGAGTCAGACAAGTCAGCTTTACTTGTAGCCCAAGTAAAGTTGCCGTGTGAGTTCGAAATCCGACCGTTGGTACACGTGTAAGTTCCTTAGTGACCCAGGGTCATTTCGGACAAATCAGGTCGGGTTGCCATGTGGCTATAAATAGTCCACCCCTACAACCATAAACGGTTGGCTGCTCAGATTTCAGTGCACGGCTTTTGTCGTTTGAGAGCAACCCACCTCGAAGCCTTTGAGAGAAAATCCCTAGCGAGGAGAAAAGCCCTAACCACCCAGAGCCAGAGTAAATTGGGCATCACTTAAGTCTTCCTATCTGTGTGATCTGAAGACTTATTACACTTGAGGACTGTGCATCCTCCAGACGGTTAGGCGTCGCGTTCTGAGCATCCAAGAGAAATTGTGGATTGCCGGTGAACGAAGTCTGTGAAGGTTTGGGAGTCTACCTTGAAGACTTACCAGAGTGATTGGGCGAGGTCTGTGTGACCTTAGCTCAAGGAGAATACGGTGAGGACTGGGTGTCTTGGACTAAGTGTCGTTGACTGGGTGTCCGGGACTGTGTGTCCTTTGGTTTAAATACCTAGCCGCTCCAACCAGACGTACAGTTGTCACAGCAACTGGAACTGGTCCAACAAATCATTGTCTTCAACGTGTCACTGGTTTCATCTTCACCTCCTTTTACTTATTGTACTCATTGTGAAGTCATTGCATGCTTGCTATATCTTCTGTCTTCACAACGTGACTACATAATCTGTTTGGCTTCATAACTTCTTCCCATCTGATCCTCATTACACTGAAGCTATTGTTACTGTGCTTTCACTCTATTGAATACTTGACCATAGCTTGCTTGTGTAATCTAACTTCCGCTGCATAGTGATAGGCATATCTTCACTGTTTGTCTTCATAACTTCCACGTTTTGAAGACTTTCATAAAAATCGCCTATTCACCCCCCTCTAGTCGATATAACGCACTTTTAATTGGTATCAGAGCAAGGTGCCCCCTTGTTCTGTGTGATTCGGTTTAATCACCTGGAGTTTTAGCTATGTCGACTACAGGGATAATCAAAGTCTCCGCTGCGTGCCCCGTCTTCGATGGAACTGAATATCCCTACTGGAAGAATAAGACGCGCATGCATCTTGAAGCCATTGACGTTGACCTATGGTATGTCGTCGAAAACGGCGTTCCCAAGGCTGGAGAAGGTGTCACTGCTGCTGATGTCAAGAAGTTCACTCAACTGGACTCTACTGCCAAGAATATTATCTGTGGTCATCTGACCAAGGGACAGTACGGCCGTGTGAGTGCCTTGAAGACATCCAAGCTGGTCTGGGACTGGCTCTCCAAGGTCAATGAAGGTATCTCAACCCAGAGAGATCAAAGAATCAGTGTTCTTTGCAACCTCTTCAACCGCTTCAAGCGAAATGACAATGAGAATGTCCAGCACACATTTGACCGACTCACTGACATCACAAATGAGCTTCAAGCCCTCGGCGCCACTGAGATCACCAAACATGAAATCGTCAAAGACGCTGCTGAGATCACTTGACAGTTCATTTGACATCCTAGCCCTGATGATTCAAGAACGTCCTGATTTCAAGACACTCGATCCATCTGACATACTTGAGAGGCTCAACACACATGAGTTTCAGCTTTCTGAGAAAAGAGAGATCTACGGTCCAAACTATGGGCGAACTCGTGCCTTGAAGGCAAAAGCTGTTTCCTCATCTGAAGAAGAATCTGACAGCAGTTCTGATGATCCTGAAGACATTGGAAGGGAACTTGCAATGCTAGTGAAGAAGTTCCAAAAATTCACCAAGAAGAAAGGCTTCAGAAAATCTTCACGATCAAGCTCAAGAGATGATGAAGCTTCTGCTCATGACTACAAGAAGAAAACATGCCACAAGTGCAAGAAAACTGGACACTTCATCTCTGAGTGTCCACAGTGGGATAATGAGAGCAGAAGGAAGAAGAAGAGCAAGGAATATGACTCTGATGACAAGAAGAAGAAGAAATATTCGAAGTCTTCTTCCAAGTCTTCTTCAAAGTCTTCATCACACAATAAGAGCTCATCTAGCAAGGCACGTGCGTTTGTTGGCAAGGAAATGGATTCTGAGGAGGAGTCTGCATCTGAGGAGGCAGAGGTGGAGTCTGAGGAGGAATCTGATTCGGGCATTGCGAGTCTGGCTACTGCATATGTTGCCAAGTCCATCTTCAACACTGAAGACAATGACTTCATCACCAACAACGACGCTAATGACGAGGACGACTCCACTCCTACCTACTGCTTCATGGCCCATGGTGCCAAGGTAACCAAACGCACTACTCACTATCAAACATCCAGTGACGATGACTCTGATTGTGATTCAAAACCCAGCTACAAAACACTTGCTAAAATTGCAACTGAACAACAAAAGGATATGAAACATATTCAAAAACTGTTAGAAAGAAGCGATGATCTGTTGGGTGCTGAAATGACTCGTTCTGAATCCTTAATTGAAGACATAAAAAATCTTCACGTTAAGTACCAGGAACTTGAAGATCGTCTTGAGACTCTCTCAACTACTCATGAAAAGCTTTCCTATGATTATCTTCAAAGGAAGCAAGAACTTGAGAAGTTGAAAGCAAATCATGAAGATCTTCAAAAGGAAAACGAGTCACTTCGCACCGAACAGATCAGTTCCGCTCAGGAAGGATTTGAACCACCATGCCTTAAATGCATTGAGCGTGATAATGCTACTTCTGTTGCTGAATGTTCCACTGCTACTGCTGTTGCAATATCTTCAACTGTTGAAGTGGTAACTAACCCCTCTGCTGAGGATACCACTGCTATTGCTGATGAAAATGCTAGGTTGAAGACATTGCTTGAAACAGGGATGTACAAAAGTCTCAAAGGTCATCAGACATTATGTGATGTCCTCAAGAAGCAGATTCTGAACCGAAACCCTAGGAAAGAGGGTGTTGGGTTCACAAGGAAAATAAATGCAGATGGCTCTTACTGGAAACCTGAGCAGTACCCCAAAACCACATGGGTTGCAGCAAAGGAATCCTCAGCAGATCCATCCAATTTATCTGGCTTCACTTGTGCTAACCCCATTATTATTGATGAATCCTTTGATGCAAACTATAAACTGTTTAAGAATCAGAATGGTGAAGTGTTTGCCAGGTACATTGGTACTAACTGCAGGAATGGACCGCCTACGAAGAGGATCTGGGTTCCAAAAACGTGTCTGGAGAATCTTCCTGTGAATGTCTTGACACCTCACTTGAAGAAGACAAACCTCAGACCAAAGGCGTCATACGGTCCAAAGGCTTCATACAGACAAAGGACTCATCTGAGTCGCACTAACGCAAATGTTTTGCAGGGAAACCATACTCAGGCATATGAATATGAGAGCGGTTCATCAAACTGTCATGTTCATATGACCAAGAACTATTCTGCCTATTCTTATGAGTACTATTGTTCTCCTGCTAGACTGTTTGCTAGGGCTCCAAAGCCAAGATTCTCAGATGCTGCACTCAGACTTATTGCTTCTAAGCCACCCTTGAAGATGTGGGTGGTTAAGGAAGCTTAACTTTCTTTTGCAGGGAAAGGTCTCCAGCAGAAAACCTAAATCTTCTGACGCTATTGCTGGGGACCTTAAAAATCTTGCAGGGCGCAAGATAGAATGCCCAAATGGCATCACTATGTATTTCGTTCCTGAATCGCATGCTAATCTCCCTATTAGTCCGAATCTGGATCTAAGTTTTCATAACCCACTGGTTCGTCAAATGTTTTTGCTTCACAATTCTCTTCGTGAAGCCTATCCCCCTAACTGCACTGTAGGGTACGACACAAGCGTCTTCAGATTCTTCAGAATGGATTATTGTCAGTGGGTGTACAAATCACATGACTGGCAAAAGAAGCCTCTTTATGGACTCAACCTTACGTCCAGCCAACAAGAGCCACATCACATTTGCTGACACTGGTAAAAGTAAGGTATTGGGTCTAGGTAGAGTTGTGCAATTCGGTCACACATGGATAAATCCATGTTGTGAATCCCGTTCATCAAACATAGAGATGATCATGGCTCGCACCGCAGAGTCACTCGCGAGCTCCGCTGATTCCGATATTGTGTCTAGCATACGACTTGGAATTCCCTACTTGAGCTTTGGGACTCGAAGTATAGCTCTGATCGTTCATGCTTCGCTATCTGAGTACATTGTTGCCAAGGTACGCGGCGTCTCTCTCGTAGATCTATACAACTCGCCTATCTTCCTGAGTCAAGATTGGATTCATGACTAGTAGTGAGTTAGATTCCATGGAGCTCGATAAGATGTGCTACACCTGCTGCAGACGAATACTAGCTCCACTCGGGGCAGCGATAGGCGCTTTTGTTGTGTCATAAAGCATTCCATGGATGCAGCGATTTTGGTAGTGCCGACCCTCGCGCAGCTCATCTTGAGACGCCCTGCTTTGGGCGACTGCTTCATGAGTGGAAAATTACACCTTGTGAAATTACCATTACAGAAGTATAACCGATCCAATGGACTCAGAAAAGAGATTTCTATCTGCGAGTTTATACTCTGCGCTGGAGGTGAGATCCTTCTGGACGACTCTGCGGAAAAGATATGAACCACAGACCCCTGTCTAGATTGTAGACAGTGCAATCTGGGAGCGAGTTTAGTGTCTGTTCATGTCCAGAGCCCGAGCTCTGGATAACAGGCTCCTTTGGAGCATACTCACCTAATTCATGCTTATCTGCGGAATTCCATTATACTACCATCCTTTCCCAATATTATAGATTTTTTATGTCGGTCGATATTTCTCGCGTGTTTCAAACTCCAGTGAAATAGGCCGTTCCGCAGAGCGGTTCTGAAACCTCAACTTATTTCGCAAGGATCTCCGTTTCTCTGCGCAGATGCAGGAGTCGACCTAATCTCCGGACAGCCTCTCGCTGGTATGCTTATATAGGATATGACTTTGCATAGGTAGATATAAATGTGGAGAAACGTGGGTTTAGAGAGATTTCGGACATCCCTTTTGAAGGAAGTTTTGTATGGGGTATTGTGTTTTGTTTTAACACATCCCACTAACTTTAAGATCTTTTGAACATGATCTTCAACATCATGCTGGTGTCAAACCAGTCCGGCAATATTGCTCCACGGCTGCCGACCTGCGCTAGACACGTCGTCACTTTGTTGAGCCGAGCTCAACTTCTTCGGATCATCATCTCGGCAAGCCGAACAAGAGTCCGGCATCGCGAAGGATAAATCATCATCAACATCGCCGCCCCACGGATTACACGGAGCGGGCATACCGGCATCGCCGCACGGTCGCTTCATCAAGCCGGCATCGACCACGTCACGACCTGCATCGACAGGGCCGCACTATTGCTTCTTCAAGCTGGTGTCCATCACGCCGACCTACTTCGACTCATCGGCTGACGTCATCGAGGCTTCGACATCTCGGCTGGACCGGGGGCTTCGCCATCTCTTCATCAACCTACTCCGGAGACTTCAGCGTCCACTCTGACGCTCTCGTCATGTTACCCTGCCGCTTCGTGCTACTCCGATACTTCCAACTACTGGCTATGTCCGGAGCGGACTCCGAGCATGTTAGCCTACCGCAGTCGCCCGGACGACCCATGCCATGCAGATACGCTCAATACGAGCTATATCGCCATCGGCAATGGTGTGCGATGTCGTTTCCATTGGTAGAAATCTCCCCTCTTGCTCGTGTGATTGTTGCTCTAACTCAAATCAAATGATAAGCCTTGCTCATTAATCAACCATCATAATGCTATCTTTTTATGGTTGGTGGCTATTGTCTTGGTCTCAGTGTGTATACACAGAGAAATTTTTACTGTGTGTATGGTGTACCAGTCATATCATGTATGCAAGTGCTATAGTCTCATAGTATCGTGTGCAAGATTGATTTAGTATCTTGAACTCAGATCGCTATCGAGTGATGGTGAGCGATGCTATTTTTCATTAGTAGTGCGCCTCGAACGCCGGCTCTCATATACATACGGAGGTTAGGTTGTATCGTACCTGTGATATACAAGGCTGTTTTGCGCTATGCGGCTTCGTTTAACCGCATCCTGATGTGATTCGCTGCCTGCTTCTGATCTACTTGTCTTTTCAGGCGCAGCGAGGCGCTAATACTATCTCTTCGAAGTGTAGTAACGACTCTCATATGCGCTGTTCAATTTAGTGTATTTATATGCCATTATCACATGCCCAGCATGTTTAATTCTCTCTTGTACTCCATTATTACTATTCACTCTACTCCGTGTTTCCAGCGTGAACTCAGTTATATGCTAGCAGATTGTCCAGCAAGAGTGAGATGCCAGATCCCGCTGTACGCCGAACATCATGAGGTCCAATCTTTGCGTGGCACCTGCGCTGAGTGTAGGGAGGAAGATTTCTCCCGTGGATTAGGGTGTTCGAGTAGCCGGACTATCACCTCAGCGGACTCCGGACTAGTGTAAGGGTACAAGATTGCTAGACTTTGCATCCGGTCCCGTCGAGGACACTGAAGACTCTTGTCCTTGTCGTGAGTGTTGAGGGCAAGCTTGAAGATGCGGGCATACTCTGTAATCTAAGATCTCGGTCTACACAGTACCTGTAGATGACTCTGACTACTAAATTCGGTTCCGAGACCTGAGATATATCGTGACAATTACATCTACCATGTAGAGGGATGTCGTTCATATTAGAAAATCGAACGTCTTATTAGTTGTAGGTCCGGATAGAGGACTCAATTCTATATCTCGTGGGATCGATATAAACGTACAAGAGGGATAACCGTAACACGTGTTTGCGTCTTCAGGCTGGTGACGTATTCGCTGCTTTTAGCGACTCTGAATCTAAAGCTCGTTGATCGATAGAAGGAAATCATACTCTGTAGGATTTCTGCCCCGATATCCATCTCGTTCATGCACTATTAATTATCCAGAGCGCTAGAGACGCCTAATTAGAGTAGGGTTTACCTCATCAATGAGGCTCGTCTACTCGCTAGATGGAATAAATAACATGTGGTAGTTACTCTCTCTAGTTTACCAGTTTCGCCCTAAGAACGCCACAGTTCGCGATCCCCTACCCGAGATCCGCCAGGTGATCGTTGACGAGCGCCGAGCTTATGGATTATCGTATGACCGCGTCTATCGTGTGAGCTTCCTTGTGTCTTCGTTATTGTGTGTCTTATCGTATCAGACTGGCTCTAGGAAAGATATTTGTGCCTTCGCCGTCTTTAAAGACAGGGTATCAGACAGCACAGTTCGTGGCTAAGGAGTCTCACTATCAGATACAGACTGTGACCTCGACTTAAGCATCGTTATCTTGCGTGCTTATCTATGGTCTACTTCTCAATCGTGATCTTGTCACTAAAATATAAAATCGTAGGTGTCGGTTGAGAGTTTTTAGGCGTTGAGCCAATTCTCTATTGGTCCTATCTCTCTCGGTGATATCCTACTTTTTTCACCAGTCGATCACTCCATATTAGGCGACTTTCCTTAACAGATAATCATCTTCGTCGAGAGACATCTCAGCCGAAAGCGAGCCTATAACTCTTGTTAATGAGGACTCTCTTCATTAGCTCACAACACCGAGCTGTCATGGATTTGAAGCGTCTACATTCGTACACGCATCTCCCGTTTGTGTACTTGATACAAACATATAGATCCCGCAAGCGATCGAGCATAAGCTACGTATGATAATGATCAGGCTATGATGGACTTAAACCCAAATCTAAGAGAAATTAACTTCTCATCTCGCTATTTTGAGACCGTACACTGTTCCGTATAGCAGTAAGAGCTCCCTAATTTGTCATATATAACAAATTGCTTTTGGATGCACAATGCACTATAGTTGAATTATGGTTACTTTTAGATTCCCGACAATGCTTATCGAGGACGACATTGGCACCGCTTCCATCTCAAAATGATTATAAGTTATAGACTATACTACTGGTCGCTAATTCCCGACTCTCTCCGAAGCCGATACCCGACGGAAGGAATGTCACAGAGAGATGGAATGTGATAAATCATAAGAACCGATCACTGTTTAGCAGTTAATCGATACAGTACGTGGGCTAGATTACGGTGGATCTATGAATCAAACACTCCAAGAATCCGATCTATTCAGTGAGTTGCTCTTGATCGACACATGTCTTCAAGGCGACTCGTCGATCTGTGTAGATCTCTGGGATCAGCAGATTCTCCAGAATTCTTCAACGAACACCACCCAGCTCAAACCTCAGAAGACTAATAAACGCAAGACTCCTCTCTCAATCGAAAGCTCTAGATAGAAGTCGTCTAAATAATTACTCCCTTTAATAGGCTTCAATATACAGATGCTGGTACTCAATAGGTAGTATTGCACTACAAGAATATACGCGATGCTGTGCTCTAGTCCTAGCACTGATCTTGGCGAGACGCTCGATACTCAATGGTTGTGTACGTCGGAGGATATACTTCGCAAGACAAGACGTTACAGTAGAGGATAGTACGTCTTGTCACAGGTAATTCGGATGCTTAGATACTGTGACACGTCTTCACTTATAGATTGTGTTACACTTTAGGGTGAGCTCGTGAAGACATAGTCTGTAGCCTGATTAGAGATGTAGAGCCTTGGAAACTCGGAAAGAAAAGTTTGACGCTCTAGATCCCTGCGTGACCTCTAGGACTAAAGCGTATTATCATTCTTCGCTGTGCTCATGCCTTCCTCTCTTCATGTGTTCATCTGAAAGCTGCTCCGCAGGCAGTACTAATAGGGATATGTCTTTTCGACACTCTTCGATGTCACAAGTCATAGGGAACTATAACAGCTCGATGTTCATGTCACTACTCTCATAGCGCCATAGAATTCCCTTATACGAGGCATGAGAACCGTACTAGAAAGTGCATTGATGACCACAATGCATTAAGACTCATACACAAATACTGATGTAGGCGCTATACATCACGCTCACATCTCGCTGCTAGGGCTGGAGCTAAAGCAGCGATTAGACCCGCAAAGTCTGGTCTTGTGGATAGTCTTTTCACTGCAGGTGCCAAATTCGCTGGAAGTAAAGATCTCGTATGCTTCTATACGGCCGCTAGAAGAAGGAGACATGTCCCCTGGCAGCTGTCTGGCACATTCTCTCTCTCTCTTTGAAGCTTATGAGTACCTGATACTGCACTATGGTCAGTATCTCTTCTGAAGTTACTGATTAATCAGCCATATTCATAATACTATATAGAATATTGCGAAAAGAACACTCTCGGGAGAGCGGCTGGAGGTGTTCTTCTCCTCATCCGAATAAAGTGCTCTTACGTAGAAGCTATCAATTGGAGTTGTGTGAGTCGTCACACAATAGAACATGAAAGTCATGGACTGGAACGGCACTACTCTATAACTCTCTCTCTCTAGATCATGCTCGCTAGGTCATTTAGATCTCGTTATCGCTCTATGAGGCTTGATCCTGTGAATATCTGCGCAAGTCAAGCCTGCAGCACTTACGCCGCGTCAGACTTCATCGGATTTGTCCTCATGTCTCATACTTTTGTGGTAATACTCCTAGACTACTTGTGCGCAGAGGGCTCGTGAACTTGAAGTGCTCCTGAGTTATAGTAGCGTGAGCGGCGAATCTTGAACTTCATTTCGTATGAGTGAAATACTCGTCATCTGCACATGACACAACACATGGTATTAACGTGTGGTCCGCGTGCGAAGTCCGAATATCATCGACAGTATACTCTAACTCCTTTTAGATAGAGCTAGTATATTCACCCTTTCGATAGTCGGATGGTCCATTTTTTCTTGGCTTAAATGTCCAATCAAAGAGCTGTGCTTGTTCTCACAGGAAAAATCAGCCACTGAGATCTGTCCCAGTTCGTCTGATCTCGGCCGCGGATAATTACAAGGTTTGCTGTTGACGGTATGTGTCACGTTTCACCTAGGTCGCCAGTCTCCTGCCTATCAAACAGCGATATACTACTGCTTTGTGTCGCTTGTGGTAAGATACATGGCTAGCATAGTATTTAGGCATATCTTCGCTATTTTCGCTTTCTACCATTACGCCCGAAAGTTTCAATGCACTTTCAAGCATTCGCACTCACAGATGTCGATAAACATCGAACATTCATCACTCTAACTAAGTGTTGCACTCTCATTTCCCGGCGTAGCCTCGCCGCGAACAACAGCATTTCTTTTTATCATTCAGCTCAGTCAAGCCTTCGATGCAATATCCTATATGCTCCGACAACAAATCTTCTGCTGAGAACAGGCCGTTATAGAATCCCTCGAGTCCTTGTGATAGAACGTGATATACCCTGTACGTCGCTGAGTCGCTCTTCTCTAGAGATACAGGGTCTTAGACACGGATTCTTTCGCATTTCAGCCGATGGACGTATAACTCTCTCCTTGAAGTAAGATATCCCAATATCTCAATACCTCCACTTCAGCCAGCCAACTAGAGGAAATAGTTTCATGAATTCCATGGGTCATTATTGCGGACTCCCGTACAAACGCATCATTTCTCTCCATCGTCCCTCTACTACTGCAAACCCGAATGTAGAGACGCTTAGTTCTTGAGTCTGCTGCGGGGAATGTTTGTGTTTCTAGTTGTGGTGCCATCTTACGCTTAGATGCAGAACCATTTGGTGTTGATATGAGAGTTTTCTGCCTCAGTCCCCTGATCCTCAGACATGCCTCTCGGGCTCCTGCTCGCCGTGAAGCTTTGTGGCGGCCATTGGGATCTGGATGCGCAGACCCTTCTTCTTCATCTTCCCTGAAATGAGCAGTTCAATACTTTCCACTGCAATCTGGCATTTACATCTCATCATCACTCTCAACATTCTTCTCTCTTCTCGGCGTTTTTCCCAATTCGAACTCGAGCAATGGGGCATAGTGCAGGCGTTCGTCGAATTGAGAAGCTATGTTCCAGCTTTATGATGAGGATGCGCGATGTCATCTACGGTGCATTGGCCTACTATTGTTCGTGTCAGCTGCTGTGCGCTCTAGAGTCGAGAATTCAGATTGAATGGTGGTCTGCAAAGCAAGTGTGCTCATTCCTTGAGATACTCTCATCTTCGCAACAAACAGTTGTGTCTATTCTACTTTAGGACTCTTTATAGGCTATTAGGCCGACTTTGCTAGGATCATCATCCCCCTCCCACGCGTAATCGAGATTAAATTGTATCGTATGCCCCTGCAGACGAACGTACTCGTTCTGTGCTTAGAATCTCTGAGCAGCGGAGTATTGTGCGGATATACTCCATAACCTGATAACTTCTGACTCTAGAGATTCGAGCATGCATGTACATCTGTGTCGATTCTACAGTGCTGGCAAACTTGATGTTGACCTAGATGACCGTTATAGATGAGATAGAACTGCGAACAACAACATTCAATTGCACGCCAATTAAAATGGACACGAGATTATCTTCTGTCACACATGCCCATAGTAGAGAATTGTCAAATTAGTTTTAGGTTTCATGTGAAATCTCTCGAATCTACAGATTTTCAAATCTACCTGGCGCAAAATATCAGAGCGATGCATTTGCAGACAATGCTCTGAGTGTTAGAACCAAAAAACTACGTACTAGATAACAGACCGAGTACAGTTTCAGAGGTGGACCGCGATTCTAGAGAGGAGACACCACTCTCCAAGAAGTAACAAATGGTGTGTTGATGATGAACTCCTTGCTCTTGTGCTTCAAATGATAGTCTCCCCAACACTCAACTCACTTTCATAGGATTTGGATCTGGTGGAAAGAAGATTTGAGTGGAAAGCAACTTGGGGAAGGCTAGAGATCAAGATTCATATGGTGTGAATGGAATATCTTGGTCTCAACACATGAGTAGGTGGTTCTCTCTCAGAACATATGAGTTGGAATGGTGTATGTGTTCTGATTGCTCTCTCTCATAAGTGAGGAGGAGGTGGAGGGGTATATATAGCCTCCACACAAAATCCAACCGTTACATACAATTTACCAATCTCGGTGGGACCGAATCAGAGAACTCGGTCTGACCGAAATAGTAAACCTAGTGACCGTTAGGAATTTCGGTGGGACTGACATGCAACTCGGTAGGACCGATTTGGTTAGGGTTTTGGGCATACCGTAATCTCGGTGAGACCGATTGCACAAACTCGGTGAGACCGAGTTTGGCAATAAGCTAACCAGAGAGTTGGTCAAGTAAACTCGGTGGGACCGACTCGCTCTTTCGGTGAGACCAAAAAGTTACAAGAAGGAAACAGAGAGTTTGCTTTGCATTCTCGGTGGGACCGATTCGCTCTTTTGGTGAGACCGAAAAGTTATGAAAGGGAAACAGAGAGTTTGCAAGCCCATCTCGGTGAGACCGAGATCCTTATCGGTAGGACCGAATTGCTAGGGTTTGGCAGTGGCAAATGACAAGTGAAACTCGGTGGCGCCGGATTGAAAGAATCGGTATGACCGAGTTTGGCTTAGTGTTTAGGTCATTTGTGGCTATGGAAAAGTGGTTGAGGATTTTGGAGCATATCACCAAGCACATAAAGCAAGAGGCTCATTAAGCAACACCTCATCCCTCCTTGATAGTATTGGCTTTTCCTAAAGACTCAATGTGATCTTGGATCACTAAAATATAAAATGAAGAGTCTTGGACTTTTGAGCTTGAGCCAATTCTTTGTCCTTAGCATTTTGAGGGTTCCACTTTCACATCCATGCCATGCCAATCATTGAGCTTTCCTGAAATAATCATCTTGAAATACCATTAGCTCAATGAACTATATGTTGTTATGAATTACCAAAACCACCTAGGGATAGTTGCACTTTCAATCTCCCCCTTTTTGGTAATTGATGACAACATATAGATCAAAGCTTCGACAAATGATAATAAGCATGAAATATATCGTCGCTTTGAGAAGTATGTGATAAGTAAGAGCTCCCCCTAAATTTGTGCATATTTAAAATTTGCTTTGGACTGCAAATGCACAAAGAATTAGAATTATGGGTTACTCTTCCATGTCACATACATCTTGGTGGAGCGCTCAAAAAATGATAAGATTGAAATACATGCACTCATCACCAAGAATAGTGAATGATCACAAAAGATAGATAGAATGATAATATTCAAGTAACCATTAAGCAAACATTAAGTGTAGGTTATGATCAAACACATGATCATCGATGTTTCACAGGCATAAGGACGTAGTATCTCACACACAAGCAAACAAAGTTCGAAAAACCACCAAATAAAACAAGAGAGAATAAAAGCAACACTCTCTCTCGAAGCCTATGATCTATACATTTTCTCCCCCTTTGGCAACAACTTACCAAAAAGTTCCTAGAAAATGCAGTGCTAAGTCGACGCTCAGGCTTGATCTTCAGGTGGTGGTGGAGTCCGGAGCACTCCAAGGACGAAGCCTTCAGTAGACGTGGTCAGAGTTGAGGCTGAAGTGGATGCTGGAGCTGGTGGAACTGAGGCTGTGGCTGGTGCAGACGTTGTAGCTCTAGTGTCAGCAACTGGCAGTGCAGACGACCTCGGACCTCGTGGCACCCTGGCAAAAGCATCAGTCGTGGTCCTGCCTCTCCTCTCATTCATGTCATCCTGAAGCTGCTCCACGGCAGTCTGTATCTCTGTCACCTTGATGTCCAAGTCATAGAACCTCTGTTCCATGATCCTCTCTAAGCTCGCCTGGTTCTGAGTCAGGGTGGCTATACTCTGCTCAATCCGCAGGGTGGACGCAATCAGGTAACCAAGCTGCTCTTGTTTGGTTTTCAGGAAGTAATCAGATGCCTCCGCTTGAGTAGGCATCCTGGCAGCTTTCTCCTTCTTCGCCTTCTCCTTCTGAGCTTGTGCATGGGCTGAAGATGGTTCATTCTCAGTCATAACAACTTGATTATGTTCAAAATCTGGACGGATGGGCAGGTGTTCCTTATCCAATAAATATACGCCCGTGCCCATCTTGGAGTTGATGAGCTCCTGAATCTGAGGGGCATATCAACAGCTCCTCTTCTGATCTGCCACAGTCCTTTTGATTGTTTCCACTATGAGGCTCATGACTTTGAATTTCTGAGGCACGTCAAAGACATGAAGCAAATTGATCGCGTGACCTCTGATCATCTTGTGATCTCCAGACTTGGGCAGAAGGGTGTGCCTAAGGATCCAGTTGATCGTAGGCAATCCTGATAGCAGATAATGCACTGAGCCAAACTTGAACGTGTCAAGTGCTTCATTCGGAATCTCCTTGTACATGTTGGACATAGAGTTATGGTCCATCTTTTTCTTGGCATAAATGTCCAAGTCATCTGCTTGCTCTTCTGGGGCATTGATCAACCTTCCCCATTCCTCAACAGTTGATTGGTACCTTGTACCTTCTGACATCCAAGTGATCCTGCCATCCGGGTAGAAGTGTGCTGTGGAGTAGAATTGCATGATTAGCTCCTCGTTCCACTTTGTGAGCTTCTGCCCAACAAAGTCTGCCACTCCACATGCACTAAAGCTGTCATATACTCCAGGGTAGTGTTCCTCATTTTCCTTCATGTAGGTCCAGTCGACCCATCTCATGTCACACACAATTGGCTTCTTGTCAAGCAAAACAGTCTCATAGAAATCCTGCTGCTCCTTGGTATGAAACCTGTAGTCCACTGCAGTCCTTCTCCTAGAAGCATACGGATCTGCTTCTCTCCACTTTCTCAGCCCTGAGTCTCTCTTGAGCTTCATATCCTCAGCCACAGGATGAGCATCGTTGTGGTCTGGGATCTTGGGCTTGAGCTTTCTAAGGACATTCTCTTCCTCTTCCTCTGCAACTTCAGGCACTGGGGCCTTGTTCTTCTCAGTGGCTGGGATGCTTCTTGTGTTTCTCTTTGGTGCACTCTTAGGCTTAGATGCAGCCTTGGGTGCTTCCTTGGGCTTGGATGCAGCTCCCCCTGACCTTATGGCATCTCCCATAAGTTTTGCTGCCTTGGGTGCTGGTGCAGCAGCCTCTTCTTCTTCCTCCTCATCTTCCATGATGGAGGCCTTCCCAAGCACTCTGGCTACAGTCTTCTTCACTCTTTCTTTCCTCTTTTTGCCCTCAGCAATGGGCTCAATGGGAGCAGGCTTCTCAGTTGAAGCTCTAGCCTTTGACATGGGTTGCCTGCCTGCTGGCCTTTTGATTTTCAGCCCTGGCTTTGTGCCTTGAGCTGGCTCAACTCTCTTTGGTGTGGCCTCTTCCTCTGCCACATAGTCTTCATCTTCAAAATCAGACGTTCTCTTCTTCCTTTGCCTAGTGGCAGCTTTAGGCAGATTGCTGGGTGTGCTCCTGCTGCCATCATCTGAGGAACTTGAGGGGCTAGTGCCCTCACTCAACTGTACTTGCTGCTCTGAGAGATTCTGGCTGTCACTTTGGTCTGACATGATGCAAACTGACTGTTGACCCTATGAACAGATTATAGATGAGATAGAGTGGATGAGCATCACAAAATGCAGAGATTTTTGCAAAAGAACAATTCAAAAACTTAGTTTTAGTTTCCCACTGAAATCATCTCAGATCTACCGATTTTCAAACTCGGTGACACCGAAGCAGTTTTGGAACCTAAACTAGTGAACTCGGTCAGACCGAGTCACGGTTCGGTGGCACCGAGACTGCTAGGGTTTCACAGAGTTCCAAAATCGGTCACACTGATAAGTAATTCTCGGTTAGACCGAGTTTTACTTGTGCAATGGCATAAGCCAAATCGGTGGGACCGAGTTTTTCAACTCGGTGGGTCCGAGATGGTTTCGGCGGAAACCTAACCCTAAAATTTTCGAATTAAACCTAATCTACGAGTTCATTGACTGGATAGGAGTTTATCAAACGTGGCAAGAATCATGATGATCACAATGTGCTAGGAATCGGATTGGAGAATAGCACAAAGATCGAGTCCATACCCTAGTTCGGCGGAGACTCGCTACGGCGGCAACGGCGGGGCAGAATTCCCGTTGACGGCGACGGAGACCAGCGACTGGAGGCGGCTGGCGGCGAGGAGGACGATCCGGAGACCCAGGAGGCAGAGCGAGCTATGCCCGGGCGAAGAGGTTTCGGAGAAATTTCCAAAATTTTGCCCGTCATTATATATAGCCCGACCCTGTCGGTGTGACCGAGTGGAACAACTCGGTGGCACCGAGATGCATAACTGCGAGCAGTTACTGCAACTCGGTGTGACCGAAAAGTTCAAATCGGTTGCACCGAGATCGAAAACCTAGATCAACTTAATGATCTCGGTAGGACCGAAAGTATGGAATCGGTCAGACCGAGAATCACAAAGAGGTTTTGGAAGTTTAAGTCTATGACGAATCGGGGACTCCGAGCGCTCCTCACACAGAGTGGTTCGAATCTGACTTGATCAAATTTTGTGATGCAGCATGAATAGAGTTTGAGACGAGAGAAGCATAGATAGATAGAGGAGGTACTTAGGCATTCTTGTCCATCCACTTGGCAAAAGAAGATAAAGCCAAACAATCAAAACAACAAGTGGATGTCCTCGAATGAGTAAAATATGCAACCAACATGCTCACACAATAAGATGGCAAATGAAATATGTGGCAAAGCATGCACAACCAATTCTAGCATCTATCAAGCAATTTGCGATGACTAGGTCATCTATATATGAGTATATTGACTTAGGAGTCAAGTGAGAACACTTGATCGTAGGTCATACTCATCGTTTAAGCTCAAGTGGGGTTACCACTTTTACATAAAGCATTGTTGTATTCACATCTTTAGAGTTGCTTTAGCTCAAGTCTTAGAGTAAATCTCCCCCTAGATGTGATATCCCCCCTAAGAGGGATGAACTAACCTTGGGTTTTGTCGATGATGACTTCATGTAGATGTTGAAGATGTGGATGCTCAATGTTGATGTAGATCACTTGGAGCTATCCGTTTGAGTGAATTGCACTTTCAATACCTACATGGGTTAGTCCCACAAGGAACAAACAAGGATATCCATAGACATAGAGTGATGCACACACAAGATGATGTCCATGAAAACTTAAGATTACCTTGTCCCTTGTCTTACCAACAAGAGGGTTTGTGACTCCTTGAACTAGTGCATGGTGTGGAAGTTGATTGCACTTGTTCTTGCCAAAATGATGAGAGTGAAATATGTTGGCGGAGTCACCCTCAAGAACTCTCTAGTTCTTCTTCTTTTGGATCCACACCATCTTGATGGGAATCCTTGGAGTTGTAGTCGTACTTGATGAAGTGGAACTTGACGTGGTCTTGGGAATCCACTTGACTAAGGTCTTAGGAGCTTCTTCAAATGCATCAATCTCCTCTTGAAGCTTGTCCTTGCCTTTTTGCTTGTAGTCTTGTGGTGGAAGATCATCTTGAGCTTGTGTCCCCTTGAAAGAAGTATCATACTTCTCTTGTTGAGGAACAAACTTTGTCTTGGGGTATTGATCTTCTTCCCATTCAACTCCATTGGCATTGAACTTTCGTTCAAAACCAACACCTTGATTCTTCCGGTGCATCCCTTGCTTGCGCACAATTTCCTCGAATTGCTTACTTCCGGCAAGGCTTTTATATACTCCTTTCTCTATAATCCCCTTCAATAAGCTATTTTCTTGCTCAAGTGTAACTTGGCTAAGAGAATCATTAGTGGAATCAAGAGAACTACTAGAAGCAACAATATTGGATTTAGCATGATCATTGTTACTACTAGAGGAAGAATCTTTCTTGTTCTTGTTACTAGACTTGACTTGAGGCATGTAAGTGGATAATAGTAAATGCTTGGCAACGTAAGAAGAACTTTTCTTACGGAGATCATCATTGATTGCTTTTAAAAACTCATGCTCTTGCTCAAGATTGAGCTTTTCAAAGCGTAATTTCTCATGAGCTCTTAAAAGCTCTCGATGATCTTCGAAGATAGTTTCATGAGCTAACTTAAGAGTGTTTAGTTCTTTAGTTAGAGCCTCAATCTTCTTCTTATCATTGTCATTCGTTTTATCTTGATTAGCATGATTAATTGATGTTTCATCATAGTACTCATCACTAGAGTTGTCAACAAGCAAGTCATCATCACCTAACAAGTCATCTTCATCACTATTGAAGTCAACATACTCGGGGTGTGTTACGTTAGGACCTTTGGTCATGAAGCATCTTCCAATTCCTTCATTTGGTGAGTCAAATATGTCATAGGAGTTGGTTGACACAAGTGCTAGACCGGCAACACCTTCATCTTGAGTATCTTCGGAGTCAGAGTGATAACTTCTCTCGGAGTGGCTGTCGGAGTCGGAGCCGGATACCCATTCACCAACATGAGCTTGATGTCTTCGTTTTGTGTAGCTCCTTGATGATTTTTCCTTCCTTTCCGAATCCTTGCTTCTCCGTGAGTATCTTCGTTCATAACGATCATCTCTACTCCTTCTCTCTCTTGGTGGTGATTCTTTGCTTCTTCTTTTTGGAGAATCTTCTCTTCTCTTGTAGGGAGCCGTACACTCATTGGAATAGTGTCCGGGTCTTCCACAATTATAGCAGTTTCGCTCTCGACTAGAAGATCTTTTGTCATTGTAGGACCTTGACTTGAAGCTTCTATCTTTGCTTCTACTCTTGTAGAACTTGTTGAAGTTCTTCACCATTAAGATCAATTCTTCATTGAAGTTTTGTTTCTCACTTGATGATGTGGGGACTTCACATGAGGCTTTGTAGGCACCACTTGATTTCTTGTGAAGTTCCTCTTTATCCTTGAGTGACATCTCATGAGCAACAATCCTTCCAATCACTTCCGTCGGTTTGAGATCTTTGTAATTGGGCATCATTTGAATCAATGTGCACACGGTATCATATTTCCCATCCAAGGCTCTTAGGATCTTCTTGATGATGAATCTATCGGTCATCTCTTCACTTCCTAAGCCGGCAATCTCATTTGTGATGAGAGCAAGCCTAGAGTACATTTCGGCGACACCTTCACCATCCTTCATCTTGAACTTGTCAAGTTGACTTTGGAGCACATCCAACTTGGATTCCTTGACGGAGTCGGTACCTTCGTGCATATCAATCAAAGTGTCCCAAATTTCCTTTGCATTCTCAAGGCGGCTGATCTTGTTGAATTCTTCGGGGAACAATCCGTTGAAGAGAATATCACAAGCTTGAGCATTGTATTGCAACATCTTCAACTCATCCGCGGTAGCTTCACGGTTTGGTTCTCTCCCATCAAAGAACTCACCTTGCAAACCAACACAAACAATAGCCCATACGGTGGGGTTATGTCCAAGAATATGCATTTTCATTTTATGCTTCCAACTAGCAAAATTAGTGCCATCAAAGTAAGGACCTCTACGGTGATAATTTCCCTCGCTAGACGCCATACTCTCCTAGGTTGTGAAACCAAGGCTATGATCACCAAAAGCTATGGAGATCAAGGCAAATGGAGACCAAAGCTCTGATACCACTTGTAGGATCGAAAGTATGTCTAGAGGGGGGTGATTAGACTACTTGACCAAATAAAAGCTTAACCTTTTCCCAATTTTAGTTCTTGGCAGTTTTTAGCTATCTTAGGACAAGTCAAGCAATCATTACACGATTCAAGCAAGCATGCAAAGAGTATATTGGCAGCAGAAAGTAAAGCATGCAACTTGCAAGAATATAAAGGGAAGGGTTTGGAGAATTCAAACGCTATTGGAGACACGGATGTTTTTCCCGTGGTTCGGATAGGTGGTGCTATCCTACATCCACGTTGATGGAGACTTCAACCCACGAAGGGTAACGGTTGCGCGAGTCCACGGAGGGCTCCACCCATGAAGGGTCCACGAAGAAGCAACCTTGTCTATCCCACCATGGCCATCGCCCACGAAGGACTTGCCTCACTAGCGGTAGATCTTCACGAAATAGGCGATCTCCTTGCCCTTACAAACTCCTTGGTTCAACTCCACAATCTTGTCGGAGGCTCCCAAGTGACACCTAGCCAATCTAGGAGACACCACTCTCCAAGAAGTAACAAATGGTGTGTTGATGATGAACTCCTTGCTCTTGTGCTTCAAATGATAGTCTCCCCAACACTCAACTCACTTTCATAGGATTTGGATCTGGTGGAAAGAAGATTTGAGTGGAAAGCAACTTGGGGAAGGCTAGAGATCAAGATTCATATGGTGTGAATGGAATATCTTGGTCTCAACACATGAGTAGGTGGTTCTCTCTCAGAACATATGAGTTGGAATGGTGTATGTGTTCTGATTGCTCTCTCTCATAAGTGAGGAGGAGGTGGAGGGGTATATATAGCCTCCACACAAAATCCAACCGTTACATACAATTTACCAATCTCGGTGGGACCGAATCAGAGAACTCGGTCTGACCGAAATAGTAAACCTAGTGACCGTTAGGAATTTCGGTGGGACTGACATGCAACTCGGTAGGACCGATTCGGTTAGGGTTTTGGGCATACCGTAATCTCGGTGAGACCGATTGCACAAACTCGGTGAGACCGAGTTTGGCAATAAGCTAACCAGAGAGTTGGTCAAGTAAACTCGGTGGGACCGACTCGCTCTTTCGGTGAGACCGAAAAGTTACAAGAAGGAAACAGAGAGTTTGCTTTGCATTCTCGGTGGGACCGATTCGCTCTTTTGGTGAGACCGAAAAGTTATGAAAGGGAAACAGAGAGTTTGCAAGCCCATCTCGGTGAGACCGAGATCCTTATCGGTAGGACCGAATTGCTAGGGTTTGGCAGTGGCAAATGACAAGTGAAACTCGGTGGCGCCGGATTGAAAGAATCGGTATGACCGAGTTTGGCTTAGTGTTTAGGTCATTTGTGGCTATGGAAAAGTGGTTGAGGATTTTGGAGCATATCACCAAGCACATAAAGCAAGAGGCTCATTAAGCAACACCTCATCCCTCCTTGATAGTATTGGCTTTTCCTAAAGACTCAATGTGATCTTGGATCACTAAAATATAAAATGAAGAGTCTTGGACTTTTGAGCTTGAGCCAATTCTTTGTCCTTAGCATTTTGAGGGTTCCACTTTCACATCCATGCCATGCCAATCATTGAGCTTTCCTGAAATAATCATCTTGAAATACCATTAGCTCAATGAACTATATGTTGTTATGAATTACCAAAACCACCTAGGGATAGTTGCACTTTCAGCCAAACATCCCTCGAAGACAATCATGACCACTACTCGACCCATCGAACTGCTTCACATGGATCTTTTTGGTCCCACTCACTACTCAACTTTTACCACTACTGCTTGCCTCTATGGCTTTGTCATAGTTGATGATTACTCTAGATACACTTGGGTGCACATAATCCTTTACAAGACTGAAGTGCAGGATGTCTTCAGACACTTCGCCAATCGAGCTATGAACAATTACGGTGCCAAGATAAAGCACATCAGAAGTGACAATGGCACTGAATTCAAGAACACTAGACTTGATACATATCTTGATACCTTGGGCATCACACATGAATTCTCAGCCCCGTACACGCCACAGCAGAATGGCGTCGTCGAACGCAAGAACAGAACACTCATTGAGATGGCCAGAACGATGCTAGATGAATACAAGACTCCAAGAAAATTCTGGCCTGAAGCCATTGACACTACATGCCATACAATCAATCGTGTTTATCTTCACAAGCTTCTGAACAAGACATCTTATGAACTCCTAAGTGGCAAGAAGCCAAATGTCAGTTACTTCAGAGTATTTGGCGCAAGGTGCTGGATCAAGGACCCACACCACACCTCAAAGTTTGCACCAAAAGCACATGAGGGTTTTATGCTTGGATATGGAAAGGATTCGCACTCCTACAGAGTCTTCAATCTCTTTCATTACAAAGTGGTTGAAACAGTGGATGTGCGGTTCGATGAGACTAATGGTTCACAAAGAGAGCAACTGCCAAATGTGCTAGATGAAGTTCCATCCAGTGAATCAATCAAGCTAATGGGAACTGGAGAGATTATACCTTCTGAAGCTCATCCTGAAGAAGAACTTATCATCTCAGCATCTGATCCACATGAAGACAATGCTCAGCCTGAAGACATTCCTCCCAACAACAACACAGATCAGCAAGAGCAAAGTCTTCGCCCTGTACATCCTCGTGTTGCCAATGAAGTGTAGATTGAGAGAATAATTGACAGCATCAATGCACCTGGTCCACTCACTCGTTCAAGGGCAACTCAGCTGGCAAATTTCTGTGGGCACTTCGCATTCGTCTCAATTACAGAACCCAAGAAAGTTGAAGAAGCCTTCATGGAGCCTGAATGGATTCAAGCTATGCAAGAAGAGCTTCAACAGTTTGAGCTGAACAATGTATGGGAACTGGTTAAGCGTCCTGATCCACGGAAGCACAATGTAATAGGCACCAAATGGATATACCGCAACAAGCAAGATGAGCATGGTCAAATTGTCAGAAAGAAAGCTCGTCTCGTTGCTCAAGGATATACTCAAGTGGAAGGCATTGATTTCGATGAAACATTTGCTCCTGTGGCTAGACTTGAAGCCATACGTATACTGCTGGCCTATGCAAATCATCATAACATACTTCTATATCAAATGGATGTGAAGAGTGCCTTTCTCAATGGCAAGATTGAAGAAGAAGTGTATGTTGCACAACCGCCTGGGTTTGAAGATCCAAAACATCCTGACATGGTATACAAGCTCAACAAGGCACTGTATGGCCTCAAACAAGCCCCTCGGGCCTGGTATGACACACTCAAATATTTCCTGAAGAGCAAAGGCTTCATACCTGGTTCCCTAGACCCCACTCTCTTCACGAAGACATATGATGGTGAACTGTTTGTGTGCCAAATATATGTGGATGACATTATCTTCGGCTGCACCAATCAGAAGTACAGTGAAGAGTTTGGCTATATGATGCAAGAGCAATATCAGATGTCTATGATGGGGGAGCTGAAGTTCTTCCTCGGTCTTCAAATACGACAACAACACAACGGCATCTTCATATCTCAAGAGAAGTATCTCAAAGAGTGCCTGAAGAAGTTTGGTATGCAAGACTGCAAAGGCTTCACAACACCAATGCCAGCCAAACATCATCTGGGTCCCGACGACAATGGTAAAGAGTTCGATCAAAAGGTATACCGCTCCATGATTGGTTCTTTGCTTTATTTATGTGCATCTAGGCCAGATATTATGCTTAGTGTTTGCATGTGTGCTCGATTTCAAGCGGCACCAAAGGAGTCGCATCACTTAGCTGTGAAGCGAATTCTTCGATATTTGGCTCACACCCCAACTCTAGGATTATGGTATCCAAAGGGCTCAGAGTTTGATCTGGTTGGATTCTCGGATGCTGATTATGCTGGTGACAAGGTTGATCGGAAGTCAACATCAGGCACATGCCACTTTCTGGGACGATCACTTGTATGTTGGTCTTCAAAGAAGCAGAACTGTGTATCCCTCTCCACTGCTGAATCAGAATAAATTGCTGCTGGATTTTGCTGCGCTCAGCTTCTGTGGATGAAGCAAACTCTCAAGGACTATGGCATTCATCTGAAGCAAGTGCCACTTTACTGCGACAACGAAAGCGCCATCAAGATTGCCAACAACCCAGTTCAGCACTCGAAGACAAAGCACATAGAAATTCGTCATCACTTTCTCAGAGATCATGTTGTGAAGGAAGATATTGATATCATACACGTCAACACTGAAGAGCAATTGGCAGATATCTTCACCAAGCCCTTGGATGAGAAGAGATTTTGCAAGTTACGGTGTGAGCTAAATATCCTGGAATCCTCAAATGTCCTGTGATCAGGCACACATCCTAACACTTATGCATATTGATGACTTAGATGTGCAACGCACGAAGTAACGTATATCTTCAATCAATGAAGACATACATTCTAAGTGTGAATACATTAATGTGTAATTTGGTTTCGGAGCGCCACGATAATTGTGCGCCGTGTCTGGGTCTAATACTTCCTATACGGTGGGTAACGCCACCACCAAACGTTCTATTTTGAAGTGTTTCACTCATGGCGTTACCTTGCAATGTCTTCACATTTGGTTTGGCTTCAATCTCAACATGTCTTCATGATTATCTTCACTATGTTGATTGTATAGATATATATATATATACTAGTGTTCTGTCCTCTACAGCATTCACTTATAGCTATGTCTTCTTGTTTGAATCTTTTGAACTAAGTGAATGTGATCGGACCCTAACCTCTCTATGCTTTCTATCTCAAATTCTATCTCTCCAAGTCATATGCATTCTATTGAAACTATCGAATGTCTTCTCTACGCCCTTGACAGTAGAAGACACAGAGACAACCTTTAAGTCCATTTTCAATGCTCATTCATCCACATGAAATCCGGAGAAATAGGAACGACCACCCGACAATCCAGGCGTGCGTGGGACGTGGAACAAACCCCAAAATTCCGCATGATGGCCACGTGTTACTCAGATGCGAATCACCAGGGGCACCTGTGTAATAGCGCAGTGCTGCCCCTGTACCTATAAATACACACTCACAGCGGTCATTATCTCTTCTTCCACCCTCGCACGAACCCTAGCACCACCGCTAGCCCTCGACGACACCGACGATGAAGCGCTTCGCTGCCGCAACCTCTCTGACGCCGTCTTCACGCCGATCGCGGACATCGTCCTCCCGCCGTCGCCGTAGGTGTCCTCCGTCGCCAAGTTAGGGCACGGAAGATTAAACTGCTCGGCAGTCGATTCATTTCTCGTCTCGGTGAAAAGGCGTTGCCTCTTTACCGAGATGAAGAAGTCTGACAAGTTCGAGTGGACTCCAGAAGCTGATGCAGCATTGGCAGAGCTCAAAGCTCTGCTCTCCACCCAGCCGGTCCTCGCTGCTCCAATCAGCAAAGAGCCTCTGCTGCTTTACATTGCAGCCACAGGACAAGTTGTCAGTACAGTACTTACGGTCGAGCGGGAAGAAGAAGGAAAGGCCTTCAGAGTTCAGCGCCCAGTTTATTATGTGTCTGAAGTTTTGACCCCTTCAAAACAAAGATATCCTCATTACCAGAAGCTTGTATATGGGATTTATATGACCACGAAGAAGGTTGCACATTACTTCTCTAACCACTCCATTACAGTCGTCAGCGACGCCCCACTGTCAGAGATTCTGCACAACAGAGATGCAACCGGTCGAGTGGCTAAGTGGGCGATTGAACTCCTTCCCTTAGATATCAAGTTTGAAGCAAAGAAGGCTATCAAGTCCCAAGCAATCGCAGATTTCGTCGCCGAGTGGATTGAACAGCAGCTTCCGACTCAAGTTCACTCGGAGCACTGGACCATGTTCTTCGATGGATCTAAGATGCTGAATGGTTCCGGTGCTGGGGTAGTATTAGTCTCCCCCGTGGAGATAAGCTCAGATACGTTCTCCAGATTCACTTCGATTCCTCTAATAATGAAGCAGAATATGAAGCACTTTTGTATGGGTTGCGCATGGCCATTTCACTCGGCGTCCGTCGCCTCATGGTCTATGGCGACTCAGATTTGGTGGTTAATCAAGTGATGAAGGAGTGGGACGTTAGAAGTCTGGCAATGACTAGTATTGCAATGCAGTGAGAAAGTTAGAAAAGAAATTCGAGGGATTAGAGCTTCATCACATCCCCCGACTGAAAAATCAGGCGGCTGACGATTTGGCAAAGATAGGCTCCAAGAGAGAAGCCATTCCCAGCA
The DNA here is from genome assembly GCF_003073215.2 of Triticum urartu. NCBI lineage: Eukaryota > Viridiplantae > Streptophyta > Magnoliopsida > Poales > Poaceae > Triticum > Triticum urartu. Next base: position 561,582,129 of record NC_053023.1, read on the forward strand.
ACGTGTTCCTGGAGCACATCCACTCACCGTCAGTCCAAGAAGATCATTTTACAGAAGAAGCCCCGCAGCCGAAAAGTGCCACAGATCCGACTGAAGTCGAAGTCCCTGCTGTGGTCGACCTGATCATGGAAGTCTTGGCAATCACTCCCGACTGGACGATACCATACATCGCGTATATCCTAAGGAAAGAACTCCCAGAGGACGAGGAAGAGGCTCGACAGATCGTCCGCCGATCCAAGGCCTTCACAGTCATAAAGGGACAGTTGTACAGAGAAAGCGCGACTGGAATCGGTCAGAAGTGCATAACACTAGAAGAGGGTCAAGTAATCCTTGATGATATCCACTCGGGGACCTGTGGTCACCATGCGTCTTCTCGGACCATTGTGGCTAAAGCATACCGAGCGGGATTTTACTGGCCAAAGGCAAATGAAATGGCAAAGGAGATAGTCGACAAGTGTGGAGGGTGCCAGTTCTACTCCAACATGTCACACAAACCTGCATCAGCCCTGAAGACCATTCCGCTCGTCTGGCCCTTTGCTGTTTGGGGACTGGACATGGTTGGTCCACTGAGAACAGGCAGGAGCGGTTTCACACATGTGCTTGTGGCAGTCGACAAGTTTACCAAATGGATTGAAGCTAAGCCTATCAAGAATCTTGATGCTTGCACTGCTATCAGTTTCGTCAGGGGGCTAACATTCAGATATGAAGTCCCGCATAGCATCATCACTAACAATGGGTCAAACTTTGATTCAGACAAGTTCAGAGCTTTTTGCGCCTCTCAAGGCACACGAGTCGACTACGCATCGGTCGCCCATCCCCAGTCGAATGGACAAGCTGAGAGAGCAAATGGTATGATTCTCAAAGGACTAAAGCCTCGACTGATGCGTGATCTCAAGCACGCGGCAGGTGCTTGGGTCGACGAACTTCCGTCGGTTCTTTGGGGATTGAGGACCACCCCGAACCGGTCGACTGGAAGAACTCCATTCTTTCTGGTTTATGGAGCTGAAGCAGTTCTGCCGAGTGATCTTCTTCACAACGCACCCCGAGTCGAACTTTATACCGAAGATGAAGCAGAACAAGCCCGGCAAGACGCAGTCGACCTCCTAGAAGAAGAGAGGGAGATGGCCATGATCAGATCGACCATTTATCAGCAAGACTTGCGTCGATTCCACGCCAGAAATGTGAAGAGTCGAGCCTTCCAAGAAGGAGATTTGGTCCTCCGAGTGGATCAACAGAAACCACACAAGCTTGCTCCTACTTGGGAAGGCCCCTTCATCGTCACCAGAGTCCTCCACAATGGAGCGTATCACCTCTACAATGTTGATCGCCAGATCGACGAACCGCGAGCTTGGAATGCGGAACTGCTCCGCCCCTTTTACACCTGAGTTCTCCCTCAGACGAGATGTAATAAGAAAAACCTCTGCAGTTCATTTTTATCAAAGACAAGAGTGTTCTAATAATTGCTGTCACTTTTATTTGCATACGAAATCCCCCAGTGGGTGACTTAGATACGAATCCGTTTCGCCTAAGTTTGTGAAAAAAAATCCTACCGAGTGGCGAGCCAGACTCCCACTCGGGGGCTTAGCTGCAGCCCAGTGCTCGCCTAAGTGTTTAAAAATCCTACCGAGTGGCGAGCCAAACTCCCACTCAGGGGCTTAGCTGCAGCCCAGTGCTTGCCTAAGTGTTCAAAAATCCTACCGAGTGGCGAGCCAGACTCCCACTCGGGGGCTTAGCTGCAGCCCAGTGATCGCCTAAGTGTTTAAAAATCCTACTGAGTGGCGAGCCAGACTCCCACTCGGGGGCTTAGCTACAGCCCAGTGCTCGCCTAAGTGTTCAAAAATCCTACCGAGTGGCGAGCCAGACTCCCACTCGGGGGCTTAGCTGCAGTCCAGTACTCGCCTAAGTTTGAAAAAATCCTACCGAGTGGAGAGCAAACCTCCCACTCGGGGGCTTAGCTGCAGCCCAGTGCTCGCCTAAGTGTTCAAAAATCCTACCGAGTGGCGAGCCAGACTCCCACTCGGGGGCTTAGCTGCAGTCCAGTACTCGCCTAAGTTTGAAAAAATCCTACCGAGTGGAGAGCAAACCTCCCACTCGGGGGCTTAGCTGCAGCCCAGTGCTCGCCTAAGTGTTCAAAAATCCTACCGAGTGGCGAGCCAGACTCCCACTCGGGGGCTTAGCTGCAGCCCAGTGCTCGCCTAAGTGTTCAAAAATCCTACCGAGTGGCGAGCAAACCTCCCACTCGGGGGCTTAGCTGCAGCCCAGTGCTCGCCTAAGTGTTTAAAAATCCTACCGAGTGGCGAGCCAGACTCCCACTCGGGGGCTTAGCTGCAGCCCAGTGCTCACCTAAGTGTTCAAAAATCCTACCGAGTGGCGAGCAAACCTCCCACTCGGGGGCTTAGCTGCAGCCCAGTGCTCGCCTAAGTGTTTAAAAATCCTACCGAGTGGCGAGCCAGACTCCCACTCGGGGGCTTAGCTGCAGCCCAGTGCTCACCTAAGTGTTCAAAAATCCTACCGAGTGGCGAGCAAACCTCCCACTCGGGGGCTTAGCTGCAGCCCAGTGCTCGCCTAAGTGTTTAAAAATCCTACCGAGTGGCGAGCCAGACTCCCACTCGGGGGCTTAGCTGCAGCCCAGCGCTCTCCTAAGTACAGGACACAACCCAATCCGCAAGGACGACGAGGCGCAAGTCGACTGCTACCTCCTCCTTCGGAGTTACGCCACAAATAAAAGGGTATTCCGAGTGAAGATCAAGTTCCACTCGACGGATCAAACCATGAAGATATTCAACGAGAAATCAAGTTCGGATAAAGCCTAAAGGTCCCAGACCTCAGATCAAAGTACTCGAGCCCTCGGCTCGGCAGAGTTTAACGGTTACAAATCCACTCGGCATTCCGAGGCAAATTTAAAGTGAAGCATAAAAGTTTTTCATTCCTCGGGTGGAGGACTGGAAGGGGCGACGAACTCGTCCAAGTCGATCCCGTCTGCAATACGAGTGGCAGCAGCGATGAAAGTCTCCATGAAGTCTTGAAAGTTGTGCTTCCTGGTATTGGCAACTTGGATGGCGGCCAGCTTTTCTTCTCGCGCCTCCTTGCAATGGACGCGGACCAGAGACAGAGCGACATCAGCACCACATCTAGCAGAAGATTTCTTCCATTCCGCCACTCGACCCGGGACTTCATTCAGTCAAGCCATCAGAGACTCGAGGTCGTTCTGAAGCGTCGTCCCAGGCCAGAGTGATGTGTCGATCTGTGACACCGCAACCTTCAGTCGAGCAAGATAGTCAACAACACTGGTAACACGAGACTCCAATCGGAGCACGTTCATAGCAGCCTCATCCTTCACGAGAGAATTGGCGGGGTCCAAGCCTGGCTCCACTCGACTGGTTTCCTCTTCGAAGCTCTGGCAGAATTCTGCAAACACGATTCAAGAGTAAGACAGTGGCCCTACACAGGCTTGGTAACTGCAAGACAGTCGGGGCGAGTAACTACCTTCGAGCATGACGAACAGCTTCTTGGCGAGTCCACCGAGATAAGCCTCCAGATCGTTCCTCTTCCCCGCCAGCTCACCCGCCTTGTCGTGCAGAGCCACGTTGTCGTTCTTCAGTCGGCTGACCTCTTGATTGGCTACCTCGAGAGCAGCTTTCAGTCTGGAGTTCTCCTGCTCAAGAGTTCCGACCGAAGCCAGTTTCTCTTCAGCAAGCCTCGTTTTGTTCAAGACCTCCTTCTGTGCTTCTGCAAGATCTTGATCCTTCTTCTTCAGAGCTTCTTCCAGTTTATCTGCGGCACGTCGAGTGAAATCAACATCAAGAATGGACAAGAAAGAAAAGTCACTCGTCAAGAATGGAGAACCCCACCAGCCATACCTTTTGCTTCTTCTTGCGCCTTCTTCAAATTCTCTTGAGCAAGCTTCAAGTTAAGGTTGAGCTGGATCTGCTGATTCTCCAACTCAGTATAGCGAGCTACAAGTTTGCAGGATTTCTGTAAAAAAATCGGTCGACAGACGTCCAAGATAAGTTGCTTCCGAGTAACTAAGAGACAATGATGGCGTTTCTAAGACTACAGCCGAATCAAAAACATTCGATAGTAGTCTCGGGGACTACACCCAGTGGGTGCACTCAGCGTGCCCCCACTGTAAAAAAAAGTCGACTGCCCGCAGTCGACCGGATACAGTTCCATTCGACATGGCCTAACCAGATCGAGTGAAGAAATACAGCTACAGCAACACAATATAAAGACTATAGTCGACTGCCAGCAGTCCACCGTAGTCTCGGGGACTACACCCAGTGGGTGCACTTAGTGTGCCCCCACTCGTCCAAGAATTGGCAGACACACCCAGTGGGTGTACAGATATAAAGATCTTCAGAAAAGATATTCTTCAAACAGCATATCGTAACAGACCAAGTGTTGAGTCGACTGACCTGGACGATACTCTAAAGAGCCGAACTCGCGTCATAAGCTACTTGGCTGGCCTCCCGAGCCACTTTCACTTGTTCCATCATGATCCCCGCTTGGCGTATAGCCTCTTTTGCGGCAGCTGCTTGGTCCTCAGGGACGGGGTACGCGGCAAAAAGCGAAGGCGGATCCGCAGTCGACGTCGAGGGCCGCACACTCGTCAGAGGAATGGCGAAAGTCACAGAAGCCCGAGTGGTTTCACCACCGTCTCGAGCTACGGACTCTGGTGCCAGAGTGGATTGTGGGGTCTCGCCAGCCGACGCTCTCCTGTTCCTTCTCACTCTCAGCGGCACGTCGTCGTCATCCGGGAGGTTGATAACATGAGGAGGAGCTACAAGAAAAAATTCAATCGACCAGAGTTGCAATAAATGTCCAGTCGACTCAAGGCAGAACATCAGTAATCATACCAGGGTTGGAGGTAACAGCATCCTCCATCTCTTGATCGTCATCCTTGGCGGAGAGCTCAGAAGTAGCAGCACTGCAAATCTCGAAAGTCAGTCACTTGGTTCAATGAATCGACCAAGGATCTGTCCACGGTCGACAAAGGAAAACAAGCTTTATTATTACCCAGAGATGGTGGGGACAGTCATCTTCATCTTGGGCAGAGCCTTGGGCGGCTTGGACGGTGTCGCGCGTGGGTGCTTGGGAGCCTTCTCGGTCGGCGTAGGAGAAGAGGTCCGAGGGCGTTTCGACGACTGCCCAACAGGAGCAGTCGCCTTACCACGTTCCCGCGCTGGATCGTGTGTAAGCTTGGATCGCCTCTCTGGACGGGGGGTTCGACCTCCTCCTCCTCCTCTTCGCTGGAGTCGACGTCGCCGTCTCCCTCTCCTTCGCCATCGGACTCCCACTCGCCTTGATCATCTCCACTCTCACCTCCGCTCGCCTCCCCTTCCTCAGTTGGCTCCTGTGCCCCGTTGGACGTTGAGTACATCTCAGTAGTTGCCTGGAAAACAACAGACAAGACAAAAGTCAATCAACCAATTCAAAGAAGACCAATGAAGAAAACAAGATCTCAGTCGGGGGCATAAAGTCAGACCTGGTCCACTTTGTATGTGTTGTCGAGTGGAGAAACCCTCCTGACTCCTCGGGGGTTGTCTTTGTTTCCTGTGATGCTCGACAGCCACCCCTCCAACATCTCATCAGTGACCTCCTCCGGGTGGATCCGAGTGGTGTCTTCGAGGCCCGAGTACAGCCACATCGGGTGGTCACGAGCCTGGAGCGGTTGGATGCGCCTCCGAAGGAAGACCTCCAGCAAGTCCATGCCAGTCACGCCATCGCGGACAAGCTGAACCACTCGACCAACCAGCACTTTGACTTGGGCCTTTTCTTCCGGCGTCACTTTCAGAGAAGCAAGTTTTTGAGCTCGGTTGAGAGAGAAAGGGGGAAGCCCAGTCGACTGTCCTGGGGTCGCCTGGTCTTTGCAGTAAAACTAGGTCGCCTGCCAACCACGGACCGACTCTGGGAAAGTGATAGATGGAAAACAACTCTTTCCCCTCGTCTGGATCGCCAGGCCCCCGCACAGCTGGATCACCTGCGTCCTTTCGTCACTCGACTTGGCCTTCTTGACCGATTGGGAACGGCAAGTGAAGATGTGCTTAAAGAGTCCCCAATGGGGGCGGCAACCCAGGAAACCCTCACACAAGGAAATGAAAGCGGCAAGGTACACGATAGAGTTGGGAGTGAAGCGGTGGAGCTGCGCTCCGAAGAAGTTCAGAAAACTCTGGAAAAAAGGATGAGGAGGCAGAGAAAACCCTCGATCGATATGGGTGGCGAGGAGGACACACTCACCATCACGAGGTCGGGGCTCGACTTCTCCCCCTGGGAGGCGCGTAGCTTCGTAAGGAATGACTCCCCCCTCAACCATATCATCGAGATCTTCCTGCCGAATCACCGACGGCATCCAGTCGCCCTGGATCCAACCTCTGGGCAGAGTAGTCCTTGAGGAAGATCCGCCCCGAGCGGACTTCTTCCCTTTCCCCTGTGCCGCCGCCTTCTTCGCGCGCTCCAGAGCATACATCTTGCCCTTCACCATCGTCGCCAGCAAATCTCGAACGGGCCTGCGGCGCTAGGGTGAGAGCGGAGGTGGCGGAGGACTTTGCGAAGGGAGAAAGAAAGGAGAGAGCACTGTTTGGAAACCCGAGCCGGCGGCTTATAAGAGGCCGCTTCCGAGTGGCTGACTGGTAGGCCCAGGCTATCCCGTCAAATCCCGCAGCAGACGCGCGTGCAGTATGTGGCGAAAAAGGTGGCGCGGAAATCGAGGAGCTTCTGCCTTATCACATCCGATTACTGCGGCCGCGCCCGTCCCGCTCGCTTCCCGATGTTCAAATCCCGCGAAATCCGCGGGCTGCGAAACAACTCATCAAACAGAAGATCCCTCTCACGCCGGCACTCGGTATTTCACAAGTAAGGAAATTCACTCGACGAGAGACCAAGAATGGATCAAGGTGACCAAAAGAAGTTGACAACGTCATCCGCGGCGATTGATCCAGTGCAAGACATTCATATGACGCTAAGAACCAGTCGGAAGGACCCCCAACTCCTTCCCCACTCGAACCTCGATCCATTCGGGGGCTAATGATGAAGCTATGTACCTAGGGTAGGGGCATGGACCTGTCCTAAGAGCCCTACCCAAGGACATCCCTAGAAGAAGTCACCTTTCAATCGACTTGAAGGTACCCACTCGACGGGTTCAAGACACTCGACCAAGAAGCTACCACTCGACCAAGAAGCCAACCACTCGACTGCCAGGAGATCTAAAGTCACTCCGCAGGCAAACGGTCAGCTATTAAGTAGTCTTTACGGTCATTATAGCACTTTATTGCCAGCGTTACCAGTAACGCCCCGCCTTAATGTACATTGAACCCTTGGTAACGTGGGCTGGCCGAGGTCCTGGCGCACTCTATATAAGCCACCCCCCTCCTCCGAGACAAGGGTTCGCACCTCTGTTATTCACACGCCTATAATCCAATCGACCGCCTCCGGGCACCGAGACGTAGGGCTATTGCTTCCTCCGCGAAGGGCCTGAACTCGTACATCCTGGTGTGTTTACAACCTCTCCATAGCTGAGATCTAGCCTCTCCATACTCACCCCCCTACATCACTGTCAGAGTTAGAACCACGACACTATCCTTATACTCTGCTTAAGAATATATGCTACTTGTCTTGGCTATATTCTACTTTCTTGTCTATTTTTCCATCCCTCTCTCTTCTATTAAACTAATAAGAACAGATGTTGCCTGATCTTATTGCCTATGATGCTGGTCTGAGGCCTCTCTGGGTTCTAAAGTTATTTTTGTGGCTCCAAGAACTCCTACAAATCCTGTGATGCATGACACAACCTTTCCGTGTGAATTTTTATGTAACTGTACCTAACTGTACCTAACAGAAAAATTTACTTGAGAATCAACAACAATTTACAAGCCATGGCCATGGTCTCCACTCCCAAACCCTAACCCTATTTACAAGCCATTTTCTGTAACTGTACCTAACTGTCACCTGCGTGGTGGTGCCCTGCGCAACGGTCGTTGAGCTCGCGCAGTGTGGTGAGCTCGCCGGAGATGGATGGGCCCTGCACAGCGGCTGAGACTCAGAGCAGAGGTTGAGGGCAAGAGGAAGAAGAAGAAGGAAGTGGAGGGGAGGGGCTCACCTACAGTCGAGGGAGTACACGGCGCCCGCCTGGCTGAGCTGAGGTAGGGCAGAGCAGCGCGCGGACGGCGGCGTTGCGTGGCCTGGCTGAGCTGGCGGTCGTCGTCTCCTCCTCCTCCTCGTCCTCCTCCTGGTCCTCCTCCTCCGGCTCGGGGCGCGGGGGCGGCGGCGCGGGGGAGCTATAGTGGTGGGGGCGTGGGGCGGCGGCGCGGGAGAGCTGCAGTGGTGGGGGGCGCGGGGGAGCTGCAAGTGGGGGGGCGTGGGGCGGCGCGGGGCGTCGTGACTTCGTAGGGAAGGAGGAACTCCTTCGGCGCTGGCTCATTCCAGGATCGGTGGGCCGGACCCGCCCCCTTGGCTCTTTTATATAAGGGTAGGGGGCACCCTCTAGACACACAAAGTTGATCCTCGGTATCGTAATTTCTAGCCCGTGTGGGTGCCCCCTTTTCCACATTAGTCCTCCGGGAGAGACCCGGCGTATGAGTGGTAGTGGTGCCTTGAGGCGACCCGCGAGCCAGGGTAGAGAGTGGGGGTCGGGGCGGCACGGCGGCCACGATGGAAAAGATGCATGCGAGCACGGCGCCATGCACGCGGTCGGCGCGCGACGGATACTCCTATCCTGGGATTTGGGGGACGCGGGGGGGAAAATTAGGTGGAGGGCGGTCGGGGAGGAAGGGAGGGAGGGGAATAGGTGGAGTGGGGGGAAGCTTACTAATGGCGCACCCAGCAGCGGTGCCATTAGAATGTTTTTTTATTACAGTTCGAGCCCTCAGGTTATATTCCACCTAACCCAATCTACATCAGAACCCGCCCACTAGCCCGACTGGTCAGCACGCAGCACACACACTGGAGGTCCTGGGTTCGATTCCCAGGCTCCCCAATTTTTATTTTTATGCATTTAAAATGTTTGTTTGATATTTATTTGTGTTTAAATATGTTCAAACTTGTTTAAATCATTTTTTTTATAAAAAGTAATAATTTTTTTAAAATATTCAAATTTGTGTATTGCGGGGGAGGGTGCGTGAACACAGTGACAGCCACATTCTACCAATAATTATTCTTAGGCGTGGTGCGTAGAGAAATTGTTTAAGAAAAAACCGTTTACCCCGAGAGTAGTATGCACGCACACCGAATTATACCCGCTCGCTTCAACATCCGATTTGTGTATGTGATGTTGCGGTAACTGGTGTGTGAGGCAGAATAGAAGTAGAATTAGCTACATCAGTAAGTGTACGTTTGTGGGCGATCGAGTATTAAGGTTCATTGAGGGCAGATAGCGAGGAAAGACCCTTCGATTAGCTCCCAAGTGTTAAGCAACGTGGATGTTCACAGTACGTCCGTCGTGGCGTGTTTACGAAGCTTCATTACGACAGACACTCCGATTGTAACTTCATAATCACACACATCACACACTTATTGTCCTTATAAGGAGGTCCATTGTGAGAGTACCACGTTCAAAGTTATATATAATCCGAATTTGTGAGGAAGCGGCTCACTGCTCGGCAATATCAACCCGACCGCTAGGACACCGAGAGCTACCCGGACAGTTATAAGTCCCGGTTGTCAGACACTTTTAGCCGCTGTACTAGCGTGTCTCTGGACACGTGTGCGTATGGTAGTACGCAGAGAGTTAGTATAGACCACTCTCTATCAAAGAAATTCGGTTGTGGGTGAGGTTTTAGTGACGTGCGATGATCAGTATCGTATAGTTTACATAATGGAAAATACATGATTATATATAAATAGAGGTGGGCGACCTCATATATCTGGTCTGGTGGCATTTTCAGATCGAAAGGCTTAAATAACTCACATGGACAACACTACACTTCTAGACTAGACTAGCAGCCACTTATAATAGTAACTACTGTATGTGTGAGAGCGCTCTACTGACATGTTTGATCTGGATGCGGTCCTAGTTCCAATCTATTTAATTATGGTGTGTTCATTCATTCTACGGTCTTATTACCGCTATTTCTAGACGCGCCTACACTGTACGTCAGACCGTGGCTTGAAGCGTCGACCGGTCATATCTTCTCTCTTTCTCTCTCGCGGTGCCAAGAACAATGGTGTAGACGGTTCGGACTTGGTAGTGGTCGAAGAATGATGCTCAGTTTTTTTGTTGATCGATCTCATGTCTGCGGTCAGACCGCACAGACCAGCATCCCACCTCCTAGCGGGGCCAAAGTGAGCTGTCGGAAGCATCGCTTGTCGTTTTGAAACTCTGTATCATGGCTCAGACTCTGCGCGGGTGTCTGGTAACAGCATCACTTCGCATCTCGTAACTCAGCATACGGCAGCCTGTATAGCAGATCGATGTGCTACTGCGACTAGAGAGGACTAGCCGCGATCGGAATGCGAGAGTAAGAGCACAGCTGCCCCACAGTGCAGCCAGATCTCCAGATTCTCTCACTCTGAGGTCATACCAGGTCATGTGGCTGAGCGACGGCTTGTACGAGCGAGAGTGTCCGGAGATGCTGCAGATCCACAGATCCTTTATGAAGCATAGGAGGAGCTCAAGGTAAGCATAATAACATCACAGTATAAGATCATTATCTGAGCTAGTTCATTACTTTATTTACTTACTTATTCACGTGTCATGTATAGACCTTAATATATATCACTCACTCTGACGTACACTACATATTCGTGCTTTTTGATTACGCATTTAAGATATCTCTTCGAGCTAATCACATCAAAGAAGTTGTTCTCGCCCTTGGAAGTATGCACATTGCGAAGTCTTCATGCTGGACACACTGGAGGCTGCGCGCGAGGTGCGAGCCGAGAGCAGTGAATTATAGTCTACCCACTTGCACAGCATATGCAGAATACTCAGGTTATACTTGACGAGCCAAGCATATGCAGATATGGCCTCGGAACACGGAGACCGAAAGGTCGAGCGTGAATCATATAGTAGATATGATCAACATGATGTTCACCAATGAAACTACTCCATCTCACGTGATGATCGGACATGGTTTAGTTGATTTGGATCACGTGATCACTTAGAGGATTAGAGGGATGTCTATCTAAGTGGGAGTTCTTTTAAGTAATTTTTAATTGAACTAAATTTATCATGAACTTAGTACCTGATAGTATCTTGCTTGTTTATGTTTGATTGTAGATAGATGGCCCGTGCTGTTGTTCCGTTGAATTTTAATGCGTTCCTTGAGAAAGCAAAGTTGAAAGATGATGGTAGCAATTACACGGACTGGGTCCGTAACTTGAGGATTATCCTCATTGCTGCACAGAAGAATTACGTCCTGGAAGCACCGTAGGTGCCAGGCCTGCTGCTACAAGCTGTGGCTGGAACGCTGGCAGTAAAGCTGATGACTACTCGATAGTTCAGTGTGATTGCTGTAGTACACAGTGAGTAGCTGCTTGCATTAGACTTCGCGGCAACAAGAGGGCGGAAATGTGAATACGTAATCTGCAGATGCACGATGTCTACAGGTTAGTTATAGTGGAGCCCTGCCTGTACATAAGACACCGCACACGGTAACTATTGGGCTTCTGCCATTCAATATTCGATAGCGAAGATGGACCATCAGCTACGGAATATGTTGGCTAACCTCTCACAGGTTGCTAACAATTTTTTTCTTATTGTCATCTTGGTAATTGACATTGGTGGTATTGTCTTTTAGTTCAACAGAAAGTTGTTCAAGTGAAAATTCAGAGGAACATGTGGAACAAAAGACATGGTATAAAAAGGAAAGGAAAGACTAAACAGTACAATGATGCAGGTTCGGGTTTCATATGTTGTCTTCGCTGCCTCATGAATATGCTAGCATGGTTGTCTTCTGGATTATGCACATGTCTTTGTTTGCCATATACTCTCGACGCATTGTGTAGTATGTACTAATTCTAGGGAGACTGATCTCATATTGTTCACTCTTCAGAATTAGTATTTATAAGTTTTTGTGTGGTTTTAGCACCTCAGTTAAGAAATAAATATTAGCCTTCTCTAAAGAGGTTTGTTGCCTTGCTTTTTAACCTTTTCCCCTGTTCAAATTGTCAGATGATGGCTACAGATATGGACACCTGTATACATATGGGATGTTTCCTCTGTCAATGCCGTCCTTTAATCCAGTTAATGATGCTGAAGTTTTCAATGGCTTTGGCACCGCATACATATGGGATGTTTCCTCCGTCAATGGCTCAATGCTGTCCTTTAATCCAGTTAATGATGCTGAAGTTTTTAATGGCTTTGGCATGCAAAGCCATCCAAATGTGGAAAATAGATCTCTTGGTTGCAATGAGGGAGTTGTATATGAAGAAGCTCTACAGGTATATAATGTTACGAGTCACTGTAGAAATAGTATATGCTTAATTGCCTGGTTACTTTGATCGAAATCTAATTACTATGGATGATAAAGAGAACTTTTATGCAGCATATCAGTCAAGAAACAAAGGAAGAAGATATGTCTCAAGGTGCGTCGGGTCGGCGATGGGTCTCTATTAGGCATGAACTGAGCTATCAATAATTTGTATATGTTTAGTCTGTTAGTACAATTTGCCAGGTTATTTGGAAAAGGGAAACCAGTAGAAACAATTATAATTGATAAAAAAATGCATGGTTGCATGTGCTTTCTCTTTACACTAAGCAATGGATAAATATTCCAGCTTTATTTTTCCTTTGGTATTTGGCTTTGTTTCTTGGTGGCTAATCTATAACTACCCAGTAGTAATGACTTTCTCTTTTTACATCAGCGGGATTTAATCGATGGAGTTCCGCTGCTAAAGGGCGTGAGAGGCAGTCCCATCATTGGAAGTTTACTGTTTGAATCACAGGGATCTGGGATTACACAAGCACATACTTTACTGAATTCTATAGTTCTATTCGTTGGCACATCGGTTGATCAGTTTTGAGGTAAAGCGAAGTTGTTATCTGAAAAATACTTACCTACTTTAAGAAGGTCCAAATAGAAAAAATGTTGGTTTTCAGGTATGCTAGCATTCAAATCTACTTCGGACACTAGATCACACATCAAAATTTTGATACCTGAAATGGTAGCTTCAGAAGAAGGGTATCAAAATAGATTCATGGTCTCTTTGCTTAGTTCTATGCTTCTCAAAATGCTTTAGTATATGCCCATAATATCATAGTACGAATTGTTCTATGAGCAGTTTCCTTTGTCTACCATCAGGGATAGTAATTCATTCGGTAATCTGATATGTATATGTTCTGCATTTCTGACTGAAATAATGGTAAGTTTGGCTTTGGCAATTGGTGTGTGTAGTTTTTTCAGTTGATATAATTTGATCATGCTGAAGGCAAGATATACATCATGGTTACTTCAGGTAGCTTAAAGGGTGTGGGTCAGTGTTAAATGTGAAATAGCTTCACCGGGCAAGTTGTTTCACTTCTTTACATTCAAGAGTTAAACCAGGGACGAAGCACAATCAGACACTCTGTTTTTGCAAAATATTTTCTACCTTCCTCTGTCGTTGAAGTGTATTGGCTTTCTTTCTTACAATACAAAACTGAAAAGTATTGTTTAATAAACTATAATCGAATTTTTCTAAGGTGGAGATGAGAAAAATTGTGAACAAGATAGAACACACTCACTATGGTACCTGTGTTTCGTAATCAAGGTCCTGAATTTAGCTTGACGAACTATCAATTCAAATAGATCATAGAACAATGGTTATAACTTTAGTAGGGCATTCTGTCCTGGAAATACAATTGTTGATAGATCTGCTTTCCTGCGATCAAGAGACAAAGAAAACTGGAACGAAGCAATCCTGTTACTGAATTTTCGTATATATACGTGCGTCATCCCTCAAGAGAACTCTTAGTCAGAGTCGAACTCTGCATCCTCTCCGCCTTCCCTAACCCCTCTCATAAATATCGTCTTCGGTGGCTTGGGGGAGAGGAGTGGAGTGGGGTTTGGATCCCGTGGATGCGGACGAGAGAAGCAAAACATTGATGCCGGTGGCAAGGGCCTTTTCGAGACTCCGAACGTGCTGCTTGACAGAGCCTGGACATGTGCAACGGAGGCTCGCCGCCGTCGGGATCCGGCCACCACGGGCTCCCAGCGTCAGATCCGTAGGTACCGGAACCAATCTTGCAGCCACCGTTGGTTTCTCTCGGAGCAAGTGCTACTATTGGGATCCGGCTACCACAAGCTCCCCAGGGTTGGATCCGTCTGTCCTGGAGCCGACCCTGCACCCTGTGCTCCTTTCTCTCGAAGCAAGCAAGCGATTGACGCAGCAGCGGCACGAGGGAGCGAGCTCTGCCTTGAGGTGCCACTGGGGCAGACAACCACGAGCTCCTCCACCACCATCTCCTCCCCTACCCGGGTTCATCTGCTCATCTGCACCGTCATGGCGGCTAGCATCAGTACCTCTATCCTCCACACCAGTTACGTCACACACCGATATCAATAGGGACTGTACCTTGCTTCCTTCCGACGCGTGGAGGCTGGCCTCCTCACCCACCCCGTACTGCACTGCTGCAAGGTCTGCATTGCTCAAAATTCTCTCTCTACACCTGCTCGCCCTTTATACCTATAGCATGGCATGCTAAAAGAACTTGATCAATTCCAAAAAATATTCAGTTTTTACATTACAAGTTGGTGTATGCCACATGTTAGATATTTTTCCTACAATAACCTAAACTTCCTTTTCATAATGGCAGGACAAACCAACCCAGGAGGAGGCAAATAATATAGTCAAGCAAATGCACATAGTACTATAGGGTCTGATCACTTCCTGTGTGTACATTGGTACTGAGTTCAGAATGCATGCCATCCAACTCATGCATCATATATAAGTGATGGCATGCTGTTGCTGAATTGTGAACCATACATCTACAAAGAAAATCATGGGAAACTTCCTTCCGTGTAAATTGTGTTTGTACAGATCAACTGCAGCTGTGTATGTATTGCTGAATATTTATGATATGCAGAGGGCTGTACACACATATTTTCAAGGGGAGTAAAAGGGCAGTTGTTGTCAACCTGCTTGTGCTCTATAACAGACTTGCTTACTAATCGTGTTGGAGGATGCCGATGCTGCCATAAACATGTCTATAATTTAATGACCATCCCAGCTCAAATCTTGTGCCTCCATTGATTTTGTTGTTTTTGCATAGCTTCTGAAGGTCAATGTAGCCAGTGAGTGTTCCCTCGAAATCAACGTCCTTCATATTAGCATCGTTGAAGGTTGGTCCTAACAAGACGGCGTTCTTAAAGATTGCAGCTTTGACATCAGCTTTTCAAAAAGAATTGAGAGCTTTCGGCTTTTCCAAAATTGGTAGCGTTCGTGAAGCTCGTGCCTGAAAGTATTTCGAAGAGAAGTGTCTATCTTCATGTTCATAATGAAACATGCTTTGAGCAAAGTTATATTGGGAGAAATCACAACAATACACTATGGTGAGTAAACAAGCATTTTATGTCTGCCTATGATCAATGTGAGGGTACATATGAAAGGGTCAGTATTTGAAAGCAATGAAAACAATGAACAAAGCAGTGTGGTATAAAACCAATTAACATGTGTAGTTATGTTTCTGTTACCTTTGAAACATGCACCACCAGCATAAGCCTTGAAAAATGACAACTTCTATCAAGTTAGCACCTTCAAACTTTGCGTCCAACATAAAAGCCGCAGGTAGAGTCTTGCCTTTCAGATTATCTTTATCGTTTGCGAAATTATAGAACCGGAGATGGTGCTACACACCTACACCCCAATTGCCTAACCAGCCGTGTTACCATAAAATCCAGCCTCACATCTCTTTGGATTGGTTGATGGTAGAGGCAACCTCCAACAACCATAGCAATCAGGGAATAATGTTACATCAGAAAATATTTTCTACTTGACAAACTCATGATCTTTCATATAGTAGCTTGGATGGTTAAATTGGAGCCAGAAATTGTTGCCCATCAACTTCAGGTACAACTGTTTTTCAATATTCAGTAGTCTGTATGCATGTTGGTTAAGAAACTTCAGGTTTGATATTTTGTTAGTACATCTCTCAACTGACTTGGCATATTCTATTAGTGTAATCCCATGTGATATTTTGTTCAACATATCCACAGAATCACACACTTCTGACTTATTTTCCTAAGCAGACGAGTTCTCTTTCAATATTACGTGACCAAGTGAAAATGGAACACAATTATACATTTTAATTGGACTCTAGCATTTGCTCAGTAGCGTTGTGCTACACTTACTGTATTCTAGTTGCAACGCACGGGCACTTTTCCTAGTGGAAACCTAATTCTCGGATTATTTGAAAAAAAGGAAAGCAAATGAAAAACGACCCTGGGCTGTCTCCTACAATGATTACGTGCTTTAATCAGCATCCAATCCAAAACAAAACAAGCGGAATAAATATGGAATTTATCTGGATTGGTGCGCCACCCATTCGACCTGCAGGATTTAGGGTTTAATCTTGCTGACCCATCTAGATAAAGCAATAAAGGGGCTTCCTGTTCTATACCCAAGCAAGTTGGGTTCATACATCTCTCCTCCGCGGAAAGTAGAACCCTAAAGTGATGATTCTCAGGTGCGTGCAAAAATCGAAAGCAGTAAAGCAACCTAAAAATGCAGTAAATGACAGGCATATGCATGTTTCGTGATTGGGTGTAATTTTCCCTCTCTTTTCAGGTTCCAACTTAATTACAGTGCTTATCACATGCATCTTCAATCTAACCTAATCCATCTATCGTAGTGCATCAGGGTGTCTTGGTCTTCATGATCCGTAGGGCTCGCGAGTTTAGGTGATGAAGAAAGCAGAAAGCGTCTCAAAAAGTAGAAGGTGCGAGGAGAAGGAGGTGATGTGTCGCAGATCGAGCAGCCGACGAGGAGACGATTGATCATGGCGATGAGACGAGGGTTATGTCCATGCGCTGCTCGTCAATTGGTGAGCCGGTTGGCGTTATGGAGCATATGGTTGCATATCCCTTGCTGTCAATGTCCGGCGTCCCCCTCCGGCGTGGTTGAGAGACAAGGTGTTTTCGGTTCCTCTGTCGAGGTCACCGAGCATACTCTTGTAGGGATCCAATTCGATGCACGGATTGTCTTCGATCTGGCCACATCGCCCGCTTCTGCCGTGCTGAGAAGCCTTTCCATGCTTCGCCGCTCCAATGTCCTGCTCCACCACCTGCATCCATCGATGATGTCTCCATGACAGATGTGCAGTTCCAACCTATCTCGACTGAGCAAGTTGGGTTGGCGGAGGAGACCGAGCTGCTTCGCATTAAGCTTCGTGACTGCCTAGTGCGAGCCGGGAGTGTTTTGGGGAGGGCGGAGGCCACTCTCGCCAAACTAGAAGTCGTGCCGGATGTGTCTTCGCTGCCTGAGCTTCAGATTGGGGTTGTGCCCGATGTGTCCTTGTTGCCCGAGATTCAGGTTGGTTATGTCGATGGGGAAGCGTGCATGTATGGAGATCTCTCCCCTCGTGCTACATCCTGTCGGTTGCCGTTGCCTGCCGTGCCGATTGCTTCTGGGAGTGAAGTTGTTGTCGAGGTCGTGGCTCCGGTGCTGCAGATTATGCCTGAGCTCTAGAAGGTTTGTGGGGAGCCTGCTTCGCCTATTTTGATGGTGCTTCCTAAGGAGATGGGGCCGCTTGGAGGGAACTTGGTGATGTCGATTGCGACCTCTCCGCCGTTGTTGGAGCCCATTCAAACTCTCAACTTTGTGGACTGTGGAGGTTTGGATGCTACTATTGCTCTCTCACCTGAGGTTGTTGGCCAGGTGGCGTCTGCGGGTGATGAGGTAGGTGCTTTGGCACCTAATTCTGAGGTGACGAAGCCCATCCAGTCGCCCATCTTTGACCGCTTGCTCGCCTCCTTGGAGGTAGCTTCTCCTGGGTCTGGCAAGACAATTGCTTGCCTCCTAGCAGAGGAGGTTTCTACGGGCAAAATAAAGAAGGTGAAGAAGGCTTTCAGGACCATAGGCAAGAAGAGTGGTGTCATTGTTAAGGCGTCAGCGGGAGCTTAATGGAGGATACTCAGTCCCATTGTGCTCCATCTCCGTGGATTTGGTGGCGTTCGATGTATGCAACATTGGTTCTGTTGGAGGTTTCTTTGAGGCATAGAAGTGTGAGGGTTTATGGTTGTTACATGTTATGTGTATTTGTTAGGTTGATCATGGGGTTATGGAGTTTGCTTCTTAGCGAGTAGTCCGCATGTGGTCTATATGTATCGGTTTTCGCCCGGTTTTCCGTTAATTAACTGGGCAATTCTCTTCTTCTTAATTAATCGATGATGCAAATCTTTTGCCTCCGTTTCGGAAAAAAAAGCTCTCCATGGAACCTTCTGCCCAGGTTTCACCGGTTTTGGGTAGGTTTGTGCAGTGTTTCCTTCTTCTTTTCTGGGTTTTCCTCCATTATTATTATTTTTACTATTTCCACATTCATTTTTTTCTTTTAGAAATAGATATTGAACATTCATACGAATACATGTTGTACATTTTCAAAAAAACGCACTGAATA